>NC_057795.1:557608765-557871265 GCF_018294505.1 Triticum aestivum | reverse complement strand
AGATGAATTAGAACTATCTAGTTTATTTTTAGAATGTTATAAATGTTAATGTTAGATGAATTAGAAATGTTAATGTTTAGTTGAACTAGTTGAATTAATATATAGATCGAACTAGTTTATTTTTAGTAAATGCTTAGTTGAACTAATTGAATTAATATAACTAGTTTATTTTTAGTAAATGCTTAGTTGAACTAGTTGAATTAATATATATAACTAGTTTATTTTTAGTAAATGCTTAGTTAAACTAGTTGAATTAATATAACTAGTTTATTTTTAGTAAATGTTTAATTGAACTAGTTGAATTAATATATAGAACTAGTTTATTTTTAATAAATGCTTAGTTGAACTAATTGAATTAATATAACTAGTTTATTTTTAGTAAATACTTAGTTGAACTAGTTGAATTAATATAACTAGTTTATTTTTAGTAAATCTTTAGTTGAACTAGTTGAATTAATATATAGAACTAGTTTATTTTTAGTAAATGTTTAGTTGAACTAGTTGAATTAATATATAGAACTAGTTTATTTTTAATAAATGCTTAGTTGAACTAATTGAATTAATATAACTAGTTTATTTTAGTAAATGCTTAGTTGAACTAGTTGAATTAATATAACTAGTTTATTTTTAGTAAATGTTTAGTTGAACTAGTTGAATTAATATATAGAACTAGTTTATTTTTAGTAAATGCTTAGTTGAACTAATTGAATTAATATAACTAGTTTATTTTTAGTGAATGCTTAGTTGAATTAATAGAAGTAGTTGAATTAATTGAATTAATAAGTGTTTAGTGTTTCGCCTAATATGAACATTGAAAATGTCGTCTGACGACGGAAAAAATTTCATTATGTGCGAATACTGTGAAGACCAGCGTTGCCAGTGCGACAGAAATTTCCTTGTTGATGGTAGGCGATTCAGCATCAAGCTGGATGAGACCTTCGAATTCGATACAGTAAGTCACAACGACAAGTCTATTTTCGTAATTAAGCATGACTTATATATATGCTTCATTTGCCTGACTTATATATATGCTTCATTTGCCTGACTTATAATTTTTAATTTTCACTATTCTACTAGCGCATCCCCTGCCATGCAAGAATTTTTGTCTTGGATAAGATATGTTTCAAAGATATGGAAACTATGGAGGTAAAGAGAGTTTACCTGAAAACTGAGCATGATGGTTATACTTTCAACATCAAAGTATACAATACACACACATACACCTATTTTGAATGCAAAACTTGGCAAGCACTATGCAAGGCTTATGCATTTGAGCCTGGTATGGTTATCACCTTTGATATTCGTCCGGAAGATGATATTGAAGGTAATAGAGACATATGGGTCGATGTGCAGACGCCTCCAGTTCTAACATTATGTGAGTTCTTCTCAACTATATTTTTGTCTTTGATATTGCTTATTCAAAAATAATTGACAACTAATTTCTATTGACAGCTTATCTCCATTCAACCAAACATGTCTGGCGCTTGGTAGACAGGACATACTACTGTCCCGGAGCTAAATTAAACTGCGAGGAGATAAGTCATTATGTTTCATGGCTTGAGGATCTTCATACTGTCAAGACAAATTTTCTTCCTGCACTTAGAAATATTAGTACTCAAAATGTGCGACCAATAGTGATGGTATTGAACTACGGTCACATCTATTTAGGAATGATGGTAAGATTTTTACTATTTGTCCTCAGTGCATCTTTTGCATACATATTTTTTTTGCTAAACTATCATTGCTAAGTATATTAATTAAGTACTATACGATGTTCTTCAACAGGGACTCCCAATGACAGTTGTGCCTCTGGGGATCGAGACTAAAGGTCGCATGTCAATTGTTAGCTTACGGCCAAGATATCCTGCATTGCACATTAATGCATTCAGGATTTCTAGAAGCGATGAATGCTTAATAGTGAAAGATTGGAGGAAAATTGTTAACGATCGCAGAGAAGTACTAGGGGGCAGCAATGAGAAGCGCAACCCACGATTAGGAGACAGGTTCATCGGCATGCTCCAGTTTGATGAATCAGGAGAGTTATACATGTTCTATGCTATTTTACAAGAGAGAGAGAGTAGCTAGCAGGAGTGATTTAGCTAGTTCATGCTGCTCTTAGTACTTTTCCTTTCATGTCCGTGTTCTTTGTTCTGAACTTAAGTGATTTGCTTTTGTGGTGTTATATATGAACGCTTATAATATCATGACAATCATGTTGAACTCAATGATATTTTTGCTTCTGGTACAAGTGAATGTTTCTTCTTTAAGCTAGTAGTGCTGGTGGTGATTAGATATATATATAGCTAGCGGTAATGCATGTCTATGATGATTAATATGATGATGATGAGTTATTATATCATTTAATGAAAGAAACCGCAGATTAGTTTCAGTTGGATGGATCCTACCTAAGTGATCAAGTATATGCCATATCCGTATATATTATAGTTGATCAAGTATAATTAATATGGATATGGCATATACTTGATCACTTAGCTAGCTATCCAATGCATCCAGTCGAAACTAATCCGCGGTACTTTCACCTAATGGTTTAACAACTCATTATAATGTAAAACAATCACTAAATTAAATTGAAAACACAAAATTAAAGAAAAAATAAAAAAATACCCAAACATTTAGTATCGGTTGGTGTTACCAACCGGTACTAATGCCCTACACGCAAACGGGCCTGGCTCGTGCCACGTGGTGGCACTTTAGCGCCGGTTCGTGATGAACCGGTACTAAAGGGGGGGGCCTTTAGTCCCCACTCTTTAGTGCCGGTTGGCGAACCGGCACTAAAGGCCGTCATGAACCGGCACTAAAGGCCAGTTCTGCACTAGTGATGTAATCAAGCATTATGAGGGAGGTGATACGTCTCTATCGTATCTATAATTTTTGATTGTTTCATGCCAATATTATATAACTTTCACATACTTTTGGCAACAATTTATATTATTTTTTGGACTAACATATTGATCCAGTGCCTAGTGCCAATTCTTGTTTCTGCATGTTTTTGTATTTTGCAGAAAATCCATATCAAACGAAGTCTAAATGCGAAAAAAATTACGGACATTATTTTTGGAATATATGTGAATTTTTGGTGCAAGAATCAACGTAAATGGAAGCCCATGGCCTCCAGAAGACAACATGGTGTGACCACCCCCAGGGCGTGGGGTTGTCCTGTGGGCTCCTCATAAGTCGGTTGTAGCCCTTCTTCGGCCGCAAGGAAGCTTATATCGGGAAAAAATCATGTTAAAATTTCAGCCCAATATGAGTTACTGATCTTCGGATATTTAATAAACGGTTTTTAGTTAGAAACAGAGACGCGAAACATAAGAGAAACAGAGAGAGAGATATCCAATCTCAGAGGGGCTCCTGCCCTTCGGGAGCCATGGCGGCCAAGGACCGAAGGGGAAACCATCCTCCCATCTAGGAGGGAAACCGAGGAAGAATAAGAAGGAGGGGGCTCTTTGCCCCTCTCTCCCGGTGGTGCCGGAGTGCCGCCGGGGGAATCATCATGACGGTTATCTACACCAAAAACTTTGCCACTGTCATCACATACTCTCTCCCACTCTACGCAGCGGTGTAACCCTTCTTTCCCCGTTGTAATCTCTACTCAAACATGGTGCTTTATTCCACACATTATTATCCAATTATGTGCTACCATCCTATGATGTTTGAGTATATTCTTTTTGTCCTACGGGTTAATTGTGGTATGGTGTGATTGATATGAGTTGTATGTTAATATGGTATTGTCCTATGTTGCTCTCTGCGTCGTGCAAGCATGTGGGATTACCTCTGTAGGTGTTGCCATACGTTCATGATTAGCTTATAGTGGGTTGCGAGGGTGACGAGCCTAAACCCGAGTAAGAGGACTATTGCGTATGGGATTAGAGGGGACTTTACACTTAATGCTATGGTTGGGTTTTACCTTAATGATCTTTAGTAGTTGCGGATGCTTACTAGAGTTCCAATCATAAGTGCATATGATCCAAGTATGGAAAGTGTGTTAGCGTATGTCCATCATTGCATATAATAAGTATCACACATGTCATATTCAATTAGGTATGGACAATCCTTCTTGTTGTTCTACAAAAGCTTTCTACTAAACAATTAAATTTTATTATCTCACAAAGTACTTCTAGTTTTATTCTTGCAAACAAGTTTTACTCTTGTTCTAGGTAAAGAAAACATCGGTGTGCGTAGAGTTGTATTGGTGGTCGATAGAACTTGAGAGAATATTAATTCTACCTTCAGCTCCATGTTGGGTTCTACACTCTTATCGAAAAAGGCCATGATATGTCTCTATTGTATCTATAATTCTTGATTGTTTCATGCCAATATTCTAGAACTTTTATATACATTTGGCGATATTTTATATTATTTTTGGGACTAACATATTGATCCAGTGCCCAGTGCCAGTTCCTGTTTTTTGTTTCACAGAAAATCCATATCAAACGAAGTCCACACGCGATAAAATTTTACGGAGATTTATTTTGGAATATATGTGATTTTTGGGAAGAAGAATCAACAGAAGACAGTGCCCGAGGGACCCACAAGGCAATAGGGCACACCCTGGGGTAGGGCGTGCCGTGTTTCATTGTGACTCCCTCATAAGTCGGTTGGAGCCCTTCTTTCGCCGCAAGAAAGATAATTTCCATAGAATAATACCTACAAACTTTTAGCCCAATCGGAGTTACGGATCTCCAGGAATAGAAAAAATGGTGAAGGGATCCGAAAACAGATGCGAAACAAAAGAGGAACACACACACACACACACACACAGAGAGAGAGAGAGAGAGAGAGAGAGAGAGAGAGATCCAATCTCGGAGGGGCTCGTGCCCTTCGGGAGCCATGGCGGCCAAGGAACAGAGATGAAACCCTCCTCCCATCTAGGGGGAGTCCAAGGAAGAATAAGGAGGGGGGAGGGGCTCTCCCCTCTCTTCCGGTGGCACCAGAGCACCTTCGAGGAAATCATCGTGACGATGATCTACACCAACAACTTTGCCGCCATCATCACCAACTCCCCCCCTCTATGCAGCGGTGTAACACCTCTTTTCCCCCCACTGTAATCTCTACTTAAACATGGTACTTAATGCTATATATTATTATCCAATGATGTGTGGCAATCCTATGATGTTTGAGTAGATTCATTTTGTCCTATGGGTTAATTGTGGTATGATGTGATTGAAATGAGTTGTATATTAATATGGTGATGCCCTATATGGCGCCCACCATGTCGCACAAGCGTGTGGGATTACCGTTGTAGGATATTGCAATACATTCATGATTGGCTTATAGTGGGTTGCGAGAGCGACATAAGCTTAAACCCGAGTAAGGGGTTGCTGTGTATGGGAGTAAAGAGGACCTTTTACTTATTGCTATGGTTGAGTTTTACCTTAAATATATTTAGTAGTTGCGCATGCTTGCTATGTTACAATCACAAGTGCATGTGATCCAAGTATGCGAAGTATGTTCGGATATGCCTCTCCCTCATTGCATATAATAAGTATCACACATGTCATATTCAATTGCCCATGGACAATCTTTCTCAGTGTTCTACAAAAGCTCTCTACTAAGACAACTAACTTTTATTATGTCACAAAGTACTCCTAGTTTTATTCTTGCAAAGCAGTTCTAGTTTTATTGCCGCAAAATAGTTTGTTCTAGGTAAAGCGAATGTTAAGTGTGCGTAGAGTTGTATTAGTGGTTGATAGAACTTGAGGGAATATTAATTCTACCTTTATCTCCTCGTTGGGTTCGACACTCGTACTTATCGAAAAAGGCTAGAATTGACCCCCTATACTTGTGGGTTATCAGGCCACAAATGATGCCCTATACTTGTGGGTTATTAGGAGTACGTTGGCGAAATAAATCCCGTTATGCACCCCGGCCTAAACCAAAGTCACATTCTTACTTGCAACTACCACTTTGATGTGGATATCCAACTCTCAAAAAGATATAAGTGAAGCAAGAGATTTCTAATCATTTATTAATTGGACTCCGTCATGCTTTAACACATATAAGTGAAGCAAAAGAGAAATTCTATAAATATACAACCCGTGTAAACCTCTCCCTAGTAAATTTATTTTGATGTGATGATTATTTAAGATCAGCAAGCAAAAGCAAAAAAAAAAAAAAAAAAAAAAATGATGCTAAAAAAATAACACATATAATGTGAATAAATAAAAGCATAGGTTGAACCGAGACAAGCAATAATTTTTGATGAAGAAGTGGGGTGCCTTGGGCCTCCCCAAGCTTAGATGCTTGAAACTTCTTGAATATTCCTTTGGAATCCCCAAGTTTTAGTGCTTGCTAATACGTCCATTTTGCATCATGTTTTCCTACTATTATTTATTGTGTTTTGGATTGTTATTTCACTTTATGATACAATTATTATTCCTTTTCTCTCATTTTGCAAGCTTCACATGAAGAGCGAGATTGCCGGCAGCTGGAATTCTGGAACGGAAAGGGCTACATCAGAGATACCTATTCTGCATAACTCCAAATGACCTGAAATTTTATGGAGAATTATTTTGGAATTATAAAACATATTGGCGAAAGAATTACCAGAGGGGACCCACCAGGTAGCCACAAGCCCCGGGGCACGCACTACCCTCAGGGCGCGCCTCCTGGACTTGTGGGGCTCCTTGCAGGCCTCTGAAGCCCATTTTTGCTATATGATGCCACTTGACCTTGAAAAAAATCAGAAGGAAGATTTTGAGACGAAGCACCGCCATCTCGAGGCGTAACCCAGGCAGGAGCAGTTTTGCTCTCCGGCAGAGCGATTCCCCCAGTGAAACTTCCCTCTAGGAGGGGGAAATCGAAGCCATCGTCATCACTAATGATCCTCTCATCATGGGAGGACGAATCTTCATCAACATCTTCACCATCACCATCTCATCTCAAACCATAGTTCATCTCTTGCATTCAATCTTTGTCTCAAAACCTCAGATTGGTACGTGTGGGTTGCTAGTAGTGTTGATTACATCTTTGTAGTTGATGCTAGTTGGTTTATTTGGTGGAAGATTATATGTTCAGATCTTAATGATATTCAACACCCCTCTAATCTTGAACATGAATATGATTTGTGAGTAGTTAATTTTGTTCTTGAGGACATGGGAGAAGTCTTGTTATAAGTAATCATGTGAATTTGGTATTCGTTCAATATTTTGATGACATGTATGCTGTGATTCCCTTAGTGGTGTTGTGTGAATGTCGACTACATGACACTTCACCATATTTGGGCCTAAGGGAAGGCATTGTGGAGTAGTAATTAGATGATAGGTTGCTAGAGCGACAGAAACTTAAACCCTAGTTTATGCACTATTACATAAGGGGCTAATTTGGATCCATATGTTTGATGCTATGGTCAAATTTATCTTAATTCTTCTTTCGTAGTTGAGGATGCTTGCGAGAGGGGTTACTCATAAGTGGGAGGCTTGTTCAAGTAATAACAACACCCAAGCACCGATCCACCCACATATCAAATTATCAAAGTATCGAACGTGAATCAAATAAACATGATGAAAGTGACTAGATGAATTCCCATGTGTCCTCAAGAATGCTTTACTTGCCATAAGAGAAACTTCTAGCCTGTCCTTTGCTATAAAAGGAATTGGGCTACCTTGCTGCAACTTTGTTACTATTGCTACTTGTCACTTGTTATGAATTATCTTGCTACCAAATTATCTATTACCGATAATTTGTCAGGACCCCGATCCTAAGTCACACCGATCTAGCATGTAACACATCATATCACTTTGCGGCCTCACACACGGTAACCCATGACTGCCACCTTATATGGGCTGGGACCATTGGCGCCTTTTGGCTCACATGTATGATAGTGTCGCCAGGATCCATATGACAGAGAACCCGTGCCGACATACCTAGTCGTAAACCCAAGGTGGCACTACTTTACAGGGATAGACATACGTAACCCAGCAATGAACGTGTCGGTCATCAACGTATGAACCCAAGTCGTAGCAAGCTACAGGGACTTAAAGTAATAACACATGATATTTCCCCGAATGGATGGACACAGGAACAAAGAAGGATACATGCTGGCCAACCTAACTATTTCGGAGCAGTAGTGAACTACCATGGCTCAGTGGTAGAACCAGGAGACATTTCCCCATAAGGAAGGCTACCAAGAATAAACAACTAGGTGTCGGATCCCACACATAACAATACATGTTACACGTATGCATAACATTCAAGTATGCGCTGTACAACATGGCATCACAACATAACTTAACAACTCATATTGATGAAGTCCTAGAAGAGCCATCATATCATTTATTACAAGCAACAGGTCTCATAACCCTTCACACAAAGTCATACAAGCCAAGCGGAAGCATAAACATGTCTGAGTATAAACATCTGAAAAGAGAGAAGGCTAGAAAGCCTGTCTATCTACAAGATCCTCCATAGGGACCAGACCTCTGTCTGGGATTCCCAAGCTAATCGTTGAAGGCCACGTAAAACTACTAGTGAGAACAAAGTCTCTCTGCAAAAACATAAATTAAGCAAATGTGAGTACAAATGTACTCAGAAAGACTTACATCAGAACTAGCTACATATGCATTAGTATCAACAAAGGGGTGGTGGAGTTTAACTATAGCAAGCCAACTTTGACTCGGTGGCTATCCTGTACTATGACTACCAGTGTTTCTTGGAGGTGAAAGATCGCACACGAGTCCACATATTCACCATATCAATACACCACTATGGACCCGTTCCCATCTCCCTACGAAAAGGCATCCATAGCACTCACACTTTTCTTGTGCATTTTAGAGTATCCACTTCAACTTGTCTATGAACAATGGAAGTTTTCCAAGTAGTCCATGACTGAGGATGCGGCTATCTGAATAGATCATTAACCCTACAGGGGTGTACTTCTTCACACACGCTCTCACCGCTTATCGTTGTTTACATGACATGTACTCGACAACCTTCAAGCGGAAGCTCAGTGAGGGTGTCAGCCACGACCTGACTAACCAGACAAGTCTCTAGTCCAGGTTTATCGCCTATTTGAGTTCCATCCGCAAGGAAGTACAACCGAGGTTTCCACTACGGCCCCAAACGATGAGAGCAGGGTTCCCAAGAGCACCATTCATGTGTCATCCTGGTACACCGTGCCTCAGTGTCTCTACCGCATGATAGCCCACCCCTAGGGTCAGCGCTACACATGGCCTCCAACACATATCCTACAAACACCAGAAACTAGTTGCAACTCCTAGACAGAGATCAAGGTGATTAATAAGTTGAGAGGGTCAATTAAGTATCCCAATGCATGGTAGTAATTGTCTTGAATCACAAACACGGAACTCAGTTCCTGAGGACGGATTCAATGAGACAACCCACCATGTACTCCTACATGGACTCTCATCGCTACCTTTACCAAATCGTGCTCACACACTTAGCTATCAACAGTAGGACATGTTCACCACTATTCCAATCCATCCTAGATGAATCAGACCTGACACAACTCTAAGCATAGCATGCATAACGAACATGAATGAGTAGGAACATCATGGCTCAAACAACTCCTACTCAGGCTAGTGGGGTTCAACTACCGCTACATGTAACAGTTGAATCGTTGTTGTCCTAATGTAGTAAAAGAGAGCAAGAGCGAGAGAGTAGGATTGTATCGGGGTGATCAAGGGGGGGGGGGGTGCTTGCCTAACACTTCTGAAGATAGCATTGTGTCTTCATTTGTGTCAACGATCACAACATCGGAATCGTCTGCTACCGAGAGGGGACAAACACCGGAAAACAAGAAGGAACACAATCAATGCAATGCAACAATATGATGCATGATCATGACATGGAAATATGCTAGTGTTTGAGCTAATGCAAAATGCTACCATGTTAGTTGAAGTTCATTTGAATCAAAGATTCAAATTGAAACTCCAAAAGAAGCATTTAAAATGCCCTTTAATTGATTTGACCTGATTAGCAGGTATAAGTTGTTCAAACATGCATGAAAATGTCATAAACATCCAAAGAATCTGTTTATAGCTAAAGCTGAAACAATCCTTTATAATGTTGATCCAGTTGTGCCTACTACTTATATTGAGAAACCTCCTTTTTCCCTTAGGATTACGGAACTTGCTAAAGCAACAACTATGGTTAACAAAAGTAATATGAGAGCATCTAAACCCCCTGAACAAATCAAAGTTGAACCTAATATTGCTATGGTTAAATATCTCTTGGTTGATCATGTTGATGGGCATGTTATTTACTTCTGTGATGAAGCAACTAGAATTGCTAAGCCCGATACTGAAGACAAGAACAAACCTGTTGTTGGCATGCATGTTGTTTCTGTTAAAATTGGAGATAATTGTTACCATGGTTTATGTGATTTGGGTGCTATTGTGACTGCTATTCCTTTTACCTTATATCAAGGGATTATGAATGATATTGCACCTGTTGAGATAGAAGACATTGATGTTACTATTAAGCTTGCTAATAGAGATACTATTTCACCACTTGGGATTGTTAGAGATGTTGATGTCTTGTGTGGGAAGATCAAATACCCTACTGATTTTCTAGTTCTCGGTTATCCACAAGATGATTTTTGTCCCATTATATTCGGTAGATCGTCTCTCTTGAATACATTTAATGCTAAGATTGATTGTATAAGGAAACAGTCAGTGTCAACTTTGGTGATAAAACTCATGAGTTCAATTTCTCTAAATACTATAGATAACCTAGTAAGGATGAAATAATTGGCCTCACTTCTATTGTTGTACCTCCTACTGATCCGTTAGAACAATATTTGCTGGAACATAAATATGATATGCATATGAATAAAAGAAATGAAATCAATGATATATTATTTGAACACACACACACCTATCCTTAAGGACAATTTGCCTATTAAAACTCTTGGGGAACCCCTTCCACCTAAGGGTGACCCCGTGTTTGAATTAAAGCAATTACCTGATACATTGAAATATGAATATCTTGATGAAAATAAGATATATCCTATTATTATTAGTGCTAACCTTTTAGAGCATGAAGAAAAGAGATTAATTAAAACTCTGAGAAAGCACAGTGCTGCTATTGGACATACTCTTGATGATCTTAAGGGAATTAGTCCCAATCTATGTCAGCGCAAGATTAATATGGAGCCTGATGCTAAGCTAGACGTTGATCATCAATAATGGTTGAATCCTAAAATGAAGGATGTGGTAAGAACTAAAATATTACAACTTCTAGAGGCAGGTATAATTTATCCCATAGCTGATAGTAAATGGGTAAGTCCTATTCATCGTGTCCCTAAGAAAGGAAGCATTACCGTAGTTCCTAATGATAAAATGATCTTATCCCACAAAGAATAGTAACTAGTTATAGGATGGTAATTGATTTCAGAAAATTAAATAAGGCTACTAGAAAATATCATTACCCCTTGACTTTTATTGATCAAATGTTAGAAAGATTGTTTACAGACACTTTTGCTTCCTAGATGGTTATTCTGGTTTTTCTTAAATACATGTATCACAAGAAGATCAAGAGAAAACCACTTTTACTTTCCCCTTTGGAATGTATGCTTACAAAGGTATGCCTTTTGGTTTATGTAACGCTCCCGCTACTTTTCAAAGATGTATGACCGCTATATTCTCTGACTTTTGTGAAAAAATTGTTGAGGTATTAATGGATGTTTTTTCCGTTTATGGGACTTCTTTTGATGATTGCTTAAGCAACCTTCATCAAGTTTTGTAGAGATGTGAAGAAACTAATCTTGTCTTGAAATGGGAGAAGTACCACTTTATGCTGAATGAAGGTATTGTCCTTGGGCATAATTTTTTTGAAACATGTACTGAAGTTGATAAAGCTAAAGTTGATGCAATTGAGAAAATGCCATGTCCTAAAGATATTAAAGGTATAAGAAGTTTCCTTGGTCATGCTAATTTTTATAGAAGGTTTATCAAAGATTTCTCTAAGATTTCTAGGCCTCTTACTAATATTTTGCAAAAAGACGTTCCATTCGTTTTTGATGATGATTGCGTAGAAGACTTTGAAATACTTAAGAAAGCCTCAATATCTGCACCTATTGTTCAACCACCTGATTGGAACTTGCCCTTTGAAATTATGTGTGATGTTAGTGACTATGTTGTTGGTGCTGTTCTAGGATAAAGAGTTGATAAGAAATTAAATGTTATCCATTATTCTAGTAAAACTCTAGACAATTCTCAGAGAAACTACGCTACTACTAAGAAATAATTTTTAGCAGTTGTGTTTGCATGTGATAAATTCAGATCTTATATTGTTGATTATAAAGTAACCATGCATACTGATCATGCTGCTATTAAATATCTTATGGAAAAGAAAGATGCTAAACCTAGATTGATTAGGTGGGTTCTCTTGCTACAAGAATTTGATTTGCATATTATTGATAGAAAGGGAGCTGAGAATCCTGTAGCTAATAATTTGTCTAGATTTGAGAATGTTCTTGATGACCCACTGCCTATTGATGATAGTTTCCCTGATGAGAAATTAGCCGCAATAAATGCTTCTCGTACTACTCCTTGGTATGCAGACTATGCTAATTACATTGTTGCAAAATATATACCACCTACTTTCACATACCAACAAAATAAAAAGTTCTTCTTTGATTTAATACATTACTTTTGGGATGACCAACATCTATATAAATAAGGAGTAGATGGTGTTATTAGACGTTGTGTACCTGAGCATGAACAGGAACAAATCCTGCGGAAGTGTCATTCCAAGGCATACTAAGGACACCATGCTGGAGACAGAACTGCACACAAGGTATTACAGTCTGGTTTTTATTGTCCTACTCTCTTCAAGGATGCATGTAAGTTCGTCCCCTCATGTGATGAATGTCAAAGAATTGGTAATATTAGTAGACTCAGGAAATGCATATGAATTATTCACTTGTTATTGATCCATTTGATGTTTGGGGATTTGGTTATATGGGACCTTTTGCTTCCTCCAATGGGCATGCACATATTTTAGTTGATGTTTATTATTATTACCAAGTGGGTAGAAGCTATTCCAACTATTAGTGCTGATCACAACACTTCTATTAAAATGCTTAGAGAAGTTATTTTACCGAGGTTTTGAGTCCCTAGATATTTAATGATTGATGGTGGTTCATGATGACCCACAAGTATAGGGGATCAATCGTAGTCCTTTTGATAAGTAAGAGTGTAGAACCCAACGAGGAGCAGAAGGAAATGACAAGCGGTTTTCAGCAAGGTATTTTCTGCAAGTACTGAAATCATTGCTAACGAGTAGTTTGATAGCAAGGTAATTTGTAACGAGCAACAAGTAGCAATTGTAACAAAGGTGCGGCAAGGTAGCCCAATCCTTTTTATAGCAAAGAACATGCCAAAACTCTCTCTTATAGCAAGCAAAGAGTTCTTGAGGACACATGAGAATTCAGCTAGTCACTTTCATCATGTTTATCTGATTCACATTTGTTACTTTGAAGAGGAAAGGGTGAAGCAGCAAAGTAGGGATAAGTATTTCCCTCAGTTTGAGAACCAAGGTATCAATCCAGTAGGAGGTACGAGGAAGTCCCCAATCTATGTACCTGCACAAACAATCAAACACTTGCACCCAACGCGATAAAGGGGTTGTCAATCTCTTCAGGTTACTTGCAAGGATGAGATCTAATAGAGATGGATATAAGATATTACTAAAACGTAAAACAAAGTAATAACAAATAAATTGCAGCTAGGTATTTTGTGAGTTTTTTGGTTTATAGATATGAAAATATACGATGGAAAATAGACCCGGGAGCCATAGGTTTCACTAGAGACTTCTCTCTTGAAAGAAAACATACGGTGGGTGAACAAATTACTGTCAAGAAAGTGATAGAAAAGCACAAAGTTATGACGTTATCCAAGGCAATGATTATGAATACAGGAATGACGTCTGTGTCAAGTAAACTGAATCCTTCCTGCATCTACTACTATTACACTACTAGGAAAATGCTTGCCAGTAGCGCTGTTTTTTTGCTACCAGTAGCGCTGGCAAACGCGCTACTGCTATGGCGCTACAACTATTTTTTAGCAGTAGCGCTTTTTTGTCCCAACGCTACTGGTAACTGAAGATAGCAGCATCACTTTTTTGTAACCTACGCTACTACTATCCTAAGAACTAGTAGCGTGCACTTTCCCCCCATGCTACTACTAGCTAACTAGGACTAGTAGCGTGCACCTTTTCCCCCACGCTACTACTAGATAATTAGAAATTAAAAAAATAAAAATTAGATGCAGTATTCATGGATGGAAATCAGAGACACATCCAGTGCAAAATAAGCTAAGGTCACACAACCATCTCAACTAGAAGAGATCACATGAATCCATTTAACATCAGACGCGCACAACCATCATTGAAACGTGGGTACCTTCCCTAGTGTTCACCACCTACCTAAACAAACCACTTCTCTAGATGTATCTACCAAGGCTCGGAGTTCATACGCCGGTGAACCCGAATCCTCCCTCCCCCCCGGACGGTGGCGTCAAGGTCCTCCACCTCGGTGACTTTCGGCGTCGCGATCACCTGGACAATCATTTGTGCAAAGTGGCTACCAGGCTTCACGGCAAAGTCTGCCTCTGAGTGGTTAAAGAGCACGAGGCCCACCGGGCCACGATAGTCCGCGTCGATCACCCCTGCGCCCACGTCGGGAAAGTGAAAACTTGTTAGTACGCGTCAACGTCCAAATCTAGGTTCAGTACACTCTTAAGATGATACATTTACTACTGAAGAGCTTAATATATGACAATATGATACATGAAACTGCAGGATAGATATTGACTTTACAAAATACATTTTAAACCAGCTGACAGGCTATATAAATTCTAGTCCATGCATTATAATGCTCACTTAGCTTCATGGGCATCTCAAATGAAGATCAATGTTAAGGAACTCATAATGCAATTAAAAAACTTATCTGCAAATTTATAATTTATGAAACCACAAGCTTTACTTTTCATTATATATGGAGTTAATCTAGCCACAAAAATCCTGGTGAGTTTACTATTCTACAGATAGCATCACGGAAGTCAACTTCGATAGTTCACATATAGCATCTGTAGTATAAATGAACTGCATGAAGTGAGTTTACATAACAAGTCAAACGTGATGTAGTTTGTAGAATACGGAAACTAAATAAAAGCACTTGAAGCAACTTTGTCAATGTGGATACAACCTACAGACAATTTTCCTAGCACTCTGAGGTTGCAACTGTAAAAAACAAAAATATTTGCAAGGGCTTAAAATGATCAGTGAATCACACAAGTACCATCTGGCAACTAATCGTGACAGGTAACAACTGTATTTAGCCTAAGAAATGTTCGAGTTATAAACTACCATGAATCATTTACCCAATCATTTTCCCATCGGGATATCTGGAGACAACTTTGTCCTCAACACTTATTTTCTAATAATGGGAGAAGTGCAGAGAAGCAATTGCAAAAGGATAACTCGCAAGTACCTTGGCATGAATAAACTTCTCTTTGGCAGAGAAAGGATCCGAGTGTTTAGGCTTACTGGTGGTGAAGTATTGTGCTGCATGTGATCCATTAGTACTACAAGACAACAAAGTTGCAAGTTAATTTCCGAAAGCACTAAAAAACTGAAGTTTTGTAAAGACATTCATATTACCTTGCATTATCAACAGAAAATCCATTGTTTGATGAAGGTAATGTTTCTTCCCAAACTCTGTTCACAAACATGTAGCCTAATGATTGAAAGAGATTGGTTACAGATGGCTACCAGACTCTAACATCGAGAGTCAGAGACCTTACCTGCAAATATGATGTATTTATTTTGAAGTTATGTTCAGTTAATTAGTCATTAGCGACCCTAATGATACCATCAAATACAACTTCCTAATTATGTAATCAAATTTGACTGCAAAATATGCATGGAAAATAGGCAGAGTGCAGACACTTGTAGAAGTATAGGTGGTAATGTACACAGTTTAACTGTTGTACATGGTCGTTCTAGAGACAATGGTGCATGAGAACCTAGGAACTGTGATGTATGCTAACTCTAGTATATGCTAAATAAGTTAGGAATTCCTCTATACTATTTTCTTCATTAGCACAATTAATGTGCTCTTAAACAGTTAAATTTATACAACAATATATGCTAACTCCAGTAGGAGAGTCGGTACATCAAGAACTTACCACTGGAATCCAAATAATTTAAGATCGGAGACATCCAAATCTTAGGAAGAAATTATTTATCTTTGCATAGAGATTGCAACACTTGAAGAAAATTTTAATTTGATGGATAAGTATTGACCATTAAATTCAAAATCTGGTGACTGGGAGCAACGGCAACACAAAACTATCAAAGAAAACTGCTAGCAAACACTCTATATCCATATTTATGGAGCAGAGTTGATGCATCAATGTAGATGTAGCGTACCAAATCAATGGAATATGAACCAAAATAGCAGAATCTAGATTCAGAATCTGACCAATAAGCAAGAAAGAGGAACCAAGAGGACCACTAAACTGATTTTGTTGCTTGGAGAGCCAAGTCATTAAGGTCAAGGAGCCTCCGACCAGCATCATGGGCTTAGTTAAGATCAAGGAGGAACTATTCTTATCAGTAGAGTTAGAAGAGGAGGAAATAAAGGAAGAGAGAAAAGCTAAGACCAAGAGAGCATCTATTTTAAACTGAACAGAGCAAGAAATACCGGTACATGGTATTTAAATAAAAACTTATATGTATTAAACACAGATACCAGCTTGAAGAGTAACAAGTGACCACCAAGAATACAAGCATGTAATTGTACTTGCAGCAAGACAAACTTAAATAAAAGGAACATTTAAATAATAAGAACTACAACCGGAACTAGATCATGACCACAAGTTGATCACAGAGTTAGAGTAGCATCAATTCCATAGGAACACATCTATATGCATAGTAGGTTAATGGTTTAACTGTCAATTAAGGATAAAGTGCTAGTATATCAAACAAGTGCACATAGGACCACCAGCAGCACATAGGACCAACATCGGTTGCGGTGTGGCCAACTCACCGCCGTCACACAGCGACAGGAGGCGAGGTAGGCGAAGCCGTGGAGAGGCAGGCTACCGCCGCATCGCGAGCGACCACTGGGCCGCATCAGTGATGCGTGCGACAACTAGGCACAACCAGGAGGCGAGTCACACCGGAGCAAGGCGCAGGAACCACACCGACGACCTAGCCCCGCAACCACCGAAACCCTAGCGAGGTTTGACCGAAGCGAGCGACCACATGAGGCAGGGGAAAGCAGATCGATGAGGTGGACCATGTAGAGCTTGGTGAGGGGGGAGCCATGGGTATGCTGGACGGTGCCAAAGCTCGTCAGAGTTGGCAGGGGAGGCCGGTGGCAGCGGCGGTGATTTGGGATCGCGTGGGAGAGAGAGAGAGAGAGAGAGAGAGAGAGAGAGAGAGAGGTGAGGAGGCCAACCGGGCCAGTGGATGTCTATCCACAGCTATAGCGTGGGGCGACAAAGAGTGCTACTGCTATTGCTTTAGTTGTAGTGCTGCTTAGGTTCCAAGCGCTGCTAGTATCTCTTGATCTGGCCATGTGGTGTGGCACGCTTAACAGTAGCGCCATCTATCCTAACTAGCGTTGCTGCTAAGTTGTACCAGTAGTGCTTGTTATTCCCAGCGCTACTGTTACTTAGTAGTAGCGCTGCTGCTTAAACCAGTGCTACCAGTAAAATTCTACCAATAAGCTTTTTCCTAGTAGTGTTACTCCACACATCGACCGCTATCGAACATGCATCTAGAGTATTGAGTTCATAAGAACAGAGTAACACCTTAAGTAAAATGACATGATGTAGAGGGAAAAACTCAAGCAATATGATGAAAACCCATTTTTTACCCTTGATGGCAACAATACAATACGTGCCTCGCTACCCCTACTATGTCACTGGGTGAGGACACCGCCAGATTGAACCAAAAACCAAGCACCTCTCCCATTGCAAGAAATACCAATCTAGTTGCCAAACCAAACCAATAATTCAAAGAGAAATACAAAGATATTTAATCATGCATAAAAGAGTTCAGAAAGACTCAAATAATATTCATAGATAAGCTGATCATAAATCCACAATTCATTGGATCTCGACAAACACACCGCAAAAGAGTACTACATCGTATAGAACTCACAAAACATCAACGAGAACATTGTATTGAAGATGAAAGAGATAGAAGAAGCCATCTAGCTACTAGCTATGGATCCGTAGGTCTGCGGTAAACTACTCACACATCATCAGTAGGGAAATAAGGTTGATGTAGAAGTCGTCCATGATCGAATGCCCCTCCGGCAAATCGCCGGAAAAGGCCCCAAGATGGGATCTCACTAGAACAGAAGTTTGCGGTGGCGGAAAAGTATTTTGGTGGATGCTTCTGGTGGTTTGGGAGTATTTGGGAATTTATAGGCCAAGAATTAGGATTGGAGGACTCCCAGTAGGCCCTAAGGGCTTGTGGAGCCCTTGGCACTCTTCTGCCTTCCTCTCCAAGCTCCGTGGATGTCTTTTGTCTCAAGAAAAATCACCGCGAAAGTTTTATTCCGTTTGGACTCCGTTTGATATTCATTTTTTGTAGAACTCAAAACAAGGAAAACAGAAACTGACATTGGCTCTAGGTTAATAGGTTAGTCCGAAAAATAATATAAAATAGCATATTAATGCATATAAAACATCCAAACAAATAATATAATATCATGGAACATTCAAAAATTATAGTTACGTTGGAGACATATCACAACCCATCATCTAATTACTACTCCACAATGCCTTCCCTTAGGCCCAAAGATGGTGAAGTGTCATGTAGTCTATGTTCACATAACACCACTAAGGGAATCACAACATACGTACCATCAAAATATTGAACGGATACCAAATTCACATGATTACTTATAACAAGACTTCTCCCATGCCCTCAAGAACAAAAGTAACTACTCACAAATCATATTCATGTTCAAGATCAGAGGGTTATTGAAAATATCATTAAGGATCTGAACATGTAATCCTCCACCAAATAAACCAACTAGCATTAACTACAAAATATAATCAACATTACTAGCAACCCACAGGTACCAATCCGAGGTTTTGAGACAAAGATTGAATACAAGAGATGAACTAGGATTTGATATGAGATGGTGCTGGTGAAGATGTTGATGAAGATGGGTGCTCCCATGATGAGGGGATTGTTTGTGATGACGATGGCTTCGATTTCCCCCTCCCAAAGGGAAGTTTCCCCAGTGGAATCGCTCCACCGAAAAGAAAAAGTGCTCCTGCCCAGGTTCCGCCTCGAGACGACATCGCTTCATCCCAAAAACTTTCTTCTAATTTTTTTCTAGATGAAATGGCATCACATAGTAGAATATGGGCCTCTTAGGCCTTCCAGGGGCGCCACAACCTCGGGAGGCACGCCCTGGGGGGGGGGGGAGGGCGCGCCCCCAGGCTTGTAACTTCCTATGGGTCCCCTGGTGGTATTTCTTCCTCCATTATTTTTTATAAATTCCAAAATAATTCTTCGTGAATTTTCATGTCCTTTAAAGTTGTGCAGAATAGGTGTCTCAATATAGGACCTTCCGGTGCAGAGATCCAATTGTCGGCAATCTCCCTCTTCATGTGAAACTTGCAATATAAGATAGAAAAGGCATAAAAATCGTATCATAAATTGAAATAACAGTCCATAATCTAATAAATTTCCATAGAAAACATGATGTAAAATGTATGTATCAGTTCACATTTTATTCATGGTGCATTCCGTAAACTTCTTGCTAAATATGATGCCAACCATAGAAATGCATCACCTTATCATCCTCGATCTAGTGGTCAAGTTGAACTGAGTAATAGATAAATAAACTTAATCTTGCAAAAGAACGTTAATAGATTCAGAAAGAATTGGTCTAAGAAACTTGATGATGCATTGTGGGCATACAAAACTGCTTATAAAAATCCTATGTGTATGTCTCCATATAAAATGGTTTATGCAAAAACATGTCATTTACCTCTTGAGTTAGAATATAAGGCATATTGGGTAATTAAAGAACTTAATTATGATTTCAAACTTGCTAGTGAAAAGAGGTTATTTGATATTAGCTCACTAGATGAATAGAGAACACAAGCTTATGAAAATGCCAAGTTGTTTGAAGAAAAAATTAAAATATGGCATGATAAAAGAACTAAAAAAGGGAATTCAAAGTAGGTGATCAAGTTCTGTTATACAATTCCTTTTTTAGATTTTTTGTAGGAAAACTTCTCTCTAAATGGGAAGGACTGTATATTGTCGATTAAGTTTACCGCTCCGGAGCTATGAAGATCAACAACAGTTAAGGCACTAATCCGAGGGTGGTTAATGGGCAAAGAATTAAACATTTTATTTCAGGTACACCCATTAATGTTGAGACTAATATTATTCAAACGATGATGTCGGAAGAGCACATAAGGGAAATCTTCCGAAATGCTCCAGAACCCTGAAAAGGAGTAGGTATGTGGTACGGTAAGTAAACCAACTCCAAAAGTTCCATAAAAGTACATTTTGTTTGTTTTGTAATATATTTTTTTGGAAAATAATAAAAAGTCCAAAAAGTGCACGAGGAAGCGACAAGACAAGGGGCATTCCCTACCTCTAGGGCGCGCCTACTAGGCTTGTGGCACCCTCGTGGACTTACCTAACTCCGTTTTCTTCCATATTGCTTGTCCTGCACGAAAAAAATTCATTATATATACTCCCGGATGTTTTGACCATCATATCGCAAGATTCCCCTCTATTCTTGTTTCGTGTTGTTTTCTGCCAGATTTGCAAAGCTAGGCATCATGTCTTCCTCCTCCAAGAACGTGGGAGGCGATGATTGGTTAATGCATAGGGAACTCAGGAGGGAAGAGCCTGAGGAAGTCACCATGGAAGAAGATGAAGGAGATTCACTTGAGGTACACCCTCCTGCTTTGGAGAGGAGCACTCTAAATGGCATCTCCACTACTTCAAACCCCCATCAAGCAATAGGGACAGTAAGCAACAAAGGAGGTCAAGAGGTACAAGAAGGACTTCCTCCTAGGAGGCCCTTACACATGTCGCATCAGAACAATTTTCATAATTATGGGGTAGAAAATACTCCCCGTATGCACATATCTTCCAATTGGGACATCTCCCGTCCAAGAGAAAGTGATGCAGGGAAGAATTCCTGGGGGCCGAAAAACAAACTCATTATGTCCGAAGTGGCAAAGAATGCTGAGATCCTCCGTCATGTACTTTGGAAAATTTAGAGTTTGAAGGAGACCTTGATTAATCTTATGTGGACAACCCCACTACCTCCTCATCACCGTTATCACCGAAGAAGAAGACAGGTATGGCCACTCCCCTTGGCTTGTGCCAAGCTTGGGGGAGGTGCCCCGGTATCGTATCACCATCACCTTTACCGTCATTATCTAATTTAGTTCGATCCTTAGTTATTTTGTGATTTAGAAGAATAAAGTTTTAGTTCAATCCATTTTCGGGTGTTTGCTTAGTGATCTATCTATCCATGTAATCGAGTGTGAGAGTTATATAATAAAAAGTAGTTTGAGTTGAGTTGTTTTATCTTCTTGTTTCAATTTTAAAGTTGAAATAAAAAGAATAAAAAAATCATATGCTAATCCCATGGGGAGGGATGACTTCACATAAAAGAAGTATAATTGATAAAACTTGTTGGAAGTTGAAAAACATAGCAATGGTCATTGTTAGAAATTCATTAAAAGTAATAAAGAAAGAGAGGTCTCACATATAAATATGCTATCTTGGACATCTTTTATGATTGTGAACCCCCATTAATACTCCATGTCAACTAGTTGACGTTGGACAAGGAAGACAATGTAATAAATTATGATTGTTTATATTCACATATAAGTTATATTTTCATGGATCCTCTAACATGTGGTGCTTGCTCACTATCTTTTGCTAGCCAAAATCCGCACTAAGAAGAGATACTACTTGTGCATCCAAAAACCCTTGAACCCAGTTCATGTCATGAGAGTCCACTATATGCACCTATGGATTGAATAAGATCCTTCAAGTAAGTTGAAATAGGTGCAAAAGCAATAAACATTTCTCCTAAATATGTACGATCTTTAATTGTAAGGGAAAGTAAGTTTGTACGATCTTGTGATGGTGAAGAAATAAAAGTGACAAACTGCATAATTAAGGTTGCTATCATAAGGGGCAATATAAAGTGAGGTTCCTTTACATTAAGAGCTTGCACATCCAAAAAAAGTGCATGAAAACCTCTCTTCCCTCCGTGAAGGGACTTTATTTTATGTATTTACTTTCATGGAAGAGTCAATAGTATTCCTCTCTATTCTGTTTTATTTTCTCTCTTGGCAAGCATCATGTGTTGGGGAAAGATCTGGGCATATATATCCATTTGAATTTAGGTGATCATGGGTTATTATTATCGACATTACCCTTGAGGTTAATAAGTTGGGAGGCAACTTTGATCCCCTATCTTTCTACGTGCCCGACTGAAAATTTTTCTCCATAAATATGCCGTGAGTGTCAACAATCATAGAAGACTAAATGATAGTTGAGTATGTGAACTTGCTAAACAAAGCTCTTACATAGACTCTTTCTGATAATATGATAAGGTGCAATTGCTTCGGTGACTGAGATCATAGTTTTTTAGTTTTCAATAAAGTTTATAGTTCATGCTTTATTGTGTGAATGAATTATCACTTATTCATGAGAAGTTTTGTGATGATATATTTTTGTTATAATAATGATCATGATGCTCTCATGTCCGTATTTTGTTTTTAGCGACACCCTCTCTCTAAACATGTGATCATGATTATCGATTTTGGTTTTCGCTTGAGGACAAGCAAGGTCTAAGCTTGGGGGAGTTGATAGGTCCATTTTGCATCATGTTTTCTACTACTATTTATTGTGTTTTGGATTGTTAGTTCACTTTATGATACAATTCTTATGTCTTTTCTCTCTTATTTTGCAAGTTTCACATGAAGAGGGAGATTGCGTGCAGCTGGACTTCTGGACCAGAAAGGGATACATCGAAGATACCTATTCTACACAAGTTCAAATGACCTAAAATTTTATGGAGAATTATTTTGAATTTATAAAAAGTATTGGCAGAAGAATTACCATAGGGGGACTGTCGGTGTCAAAACCGACGGATCTCGGGTAGGGGGTCCCGAACTGTGCGTCTAGGCGGATGGTAACAGGAGATGAGGGACACAATGTTTTACCCAAGTTCGGGCCCTCTTGATGGAGGTAAAACCCTACTTCCTGCTTGATTAATATTGATGATGTGTGTTACAAGAGTAGATCTACCACGAGATCAAGGAGGCTAAACCCTAGAAGCTAGCCTATGGTATGATTGTTGTTCTTCCTACGGACTAAAGCCAACCGGTTTATATAGACACCGGAGAGGGCTAGGGTTACACAGAGTTGGTTACAATGGTAGGAGATCTACATATCTGTATCACCAAGCTTGCCTTCCACGCCAAGGAAAGTCCCATCCGGACATGGGACGAAGTCTTCAATCTTGTATCTTCATAGTCTTGGAGTCCGGCCGATGATGATAGTTCGGCTATCCGGACACCCCCTAGTCCGGAACTCCCTCAATAGCCCCTGAACCAGGCTTCAATGACGACGAGTCCGGAGCGCATGTTGTCTTCGGCATTGCAAGGCGGGTTCTCCCTCCGATTCATAGAAGATTGTGAACACCAGGATAGTGTCCGACTCTACAAAATAATTTCCACATACCACCATAGAGAGAATAACATTTACACAAGTTCAATCTGCTGACGTATTTCGTGGCACGATGTCACACCACTACCAAGCCTTTACTCGAATCGTTTTTATTGTACCACCCCAGCGCGTTTAGCGAAGCGGTTTCCTTGGCACGTCTTGTCGAAGTAGAGATCGTGTTCCCCTTATTCTGGGATTCCCATAAATACGAACGTGGGTAACCCAACCGCGCCCGTTGCCACGCTCCCTCCATCGAAGGCGGGTTCCAAACGGTCACGGCGACGACTCTCGGTATTCTTCCTCTTTATAATGAGATCAAGGCCAGTTCTTTTTCTTCAATCCTCAATCGAATCCGCCCCTCGCCCCCGAGTTCCAACACCCAGGGCTCCAGATTCGGGTACCTTCGACCTTCGACAATGTCCGGCTCCGACCTATGGGGCCGGTGGATGCCCTCTTCCGTCACGAAAGAAGACGTGTTAAAGCTGAGAGACGCCAGGTACTTGACCTACGAGATTTCGCATAGGCTGCCCGCCCGAGGGCAAGTTATTCCTACTCCCGAGCCCGGCGAGAGCGTTGTGTTCGTGTCTCACCTCCGTCGGGGTTTAGGCTTCTCGACGGACCCCTTCGTGAGGGGGCTCATGTTTTACTATGGGCTGGAATTCCATGACTTGGCTCCGGAGTCCATCCTCCACATCTTATTGTTTATTGTCATTTGCGAAGCCTTCCTCCACACTACCCCTCACTTCGGCTTGTGGCTCAAAACCTTCAATGTGGAGCCAAAGATGATTTAGGGGCGTCAGGCAGAGTGCGGAGGGGCGGTCATAAGCAAGAGGGCCAATGCTCCATGGCCCGAGGGCTCTTTTCAGGAGGAGCTCGGCTCGTGGCAACAGGAGTGGTTCTATATCACCGCTCCCAGGGGCAGCAGGCAGAGGCCGCCGCCCGTCTTCCGCTCGGGCCCTCCACAACAGTTGACGTTATGGGTCAACAAGGGGCGTGACTGGGGGCCGTCCAAAGATGTACCCCTGTTGCAGGACCGGATTCGAGGCCTCCAAGAAAGGGAGATCAATCTAGTCGCAGTAGTACAGGTTATGCTGATCCGGCGCCTACTTCCCTGCAAACGTCGCCCCCTTCGCCTGTGGGAATTTAATCCGGAGGGGCCACGAGCTCTTCAACACTTCATGGGTTTAACACCCGCGGAGATGTACAAACTGTTCTTCGGATCGCAAGAGATGCGTCCGGACTTGACCGAGGACGCTGGCCTAAGCTGCAATCGCCCGGATACTCAAGTAAGTAGCCCTGTGTCCGGACACATTGTCCATTTATTTATCGTGGGTTTGCCTTTTAACCTGCTATCCCTTGGACATGAGTGGATAGCGCAAGCAAAACTGATACGGTGTCCGGCCCCCCTCCCTGAGACCACGCAGGATCCCGTGTTAACTAAAACATTGGAGGTTGCACCTTCGGAGGAGGGCGAAGGGGGGCACAGGGGAACTACCACCTCTGCCAAGGAGGCTTTCAGTATGGGAGGAATCGAGAGTCCCTCCTTCCAGGGGGAGAAGAGGACAGCTTCCGAAGACCCGGAGGCCAAGGCCTCAAAGCGGGGAAAGAAATCTGTACCGGAAGGTCCTGTGCCGGGAAGAGCCCCGGCCGCACTGTCTCCTCGGAGGAATCAGCCCTCCAACGAGCTGTAAGTAAAAAGGGGGAATTTTGTAATAGTGGACGCCCCTGCTTAATTTCTAAGGGTAACCGAAGTTTTCATCTTGTAGTTCGGATCTCAGCCCGTCTCAGCACAGCTCATCTTCGGGAGACCTTCGTCCGGAGATGATGGAGAGCGAAACGCCTCCATCTGCCGCCCCATCATGCGGGGCGGATGACCCCGAGGTGTCGTCGCGGAGGGTCTCCCCGAGTCTGGCGGGGCCAGAGAGTTCGGCACCCATTAGAGTACGGCCGGTAGAGCTGCAGAATTTGCTTAAGAGGGCGTCTATCTCGGAAGATCACCGCACATTAATGAGTACGATGATTGAAAGGATCTCGTCCGTCGAGAGCGGGTTGTATGAGGCCGTCGGAAGCTTGCTGATGGGTTTTGAGGTACACAAAAATGACATACCTTTTGACAGTTTTGCACATGAGGTGCGCCCTGTATAGATAGTAGCCCCTGAGACTTGGTATGCTGTCGAAAGCGATAGCGTGCCAAGGATCATAATCTCAGTTATAGAATGTCGCCTTTCCTACACAGGTGGCGGAACATTTGGTGGCCAGCTGGACTGATGGAGTTGCCGAACTGAAGAGGCAACTCGATGTTGCGGATGCGAACATCGCGCTGGTCAATAAACGACTTAGCGAGTCACAAGGTAGGTGGTTGCTCCGCGGTTGCCTAGTAAGGGAGCTGGTGCCCGTTCCTTACAATTTGTATGCTTGATGCAGCTGGCGCCGCAGCTGTGGAAGATCTTCGAGTAGAGCATGCTCGAGCCAAGGAGCAAGCCAGGATAAGTAATGCGGCTGCCTTGAAGGCAGCGGAAGAGCTAAAAGCCGAAAAGGCTGCTCACTACTGAAGCAGGGAAGAGTTGGCCGGAATGGCCTTGAAATTAAAAGATGCTACCAACCGTTGTGAGGTTCTTCAAGGAGAATGCCGAGTGGAGCAAGAGGGCCTGAAGAAGGCCGGCGCCGAAGTCAAGGATGCCCGGAGTGAGATGCGGGCTATGAAGGAGGAACTGCGTCAGGCCGGAGACATTGCGGTTGGAAAGCCCTTTCTTCTGCGTAGGAAATTCACGGATCCGAAGTATGCTCAGCTAGGCCAGTTGTGTGGTGCGGAGGATCCTTATCTAGATTTGGCGACGAGTGCGGCAGATGCAGTCATGCACTTCCGAGGCCAGAAGGATCACGAAATGGAAGAACTTTACTGGTCTCAATTCCATAGTCCGGAGCGTCCACTTCCGCTGACTGATTGGCTGGCTGAGTGGGCTGAGCTGAATAGATTGTCCGGACTTGCCATGACGGATATGATCACTCATCTGTGGCCGGAAAGGCCCAAGCCGAAGAGTTATTTTGGCTTGTTGCTGCAATTCCTTGGGGCGGTGCCGCATATCAAGGCGATGAAGCGGTCGGCATGCATAGAAGGTGCACGGATGGCTCTCGCCTGTGTGAAGACATATTGGGCGGACATGGATGCCACCGCTGTTGCATCCCGGGGTTCGGACAAGAGCCGATTACCTGCCGAGCACTATTTTGAGGAAGTCTTGTAGGGCGCTCATTTAATAGAGCCGCAGTGCTCGAAAGATGTCATGTTCAAATGACATGTATAATTTGTGAGATCATGTTTGTAATGCAATAGCTTTTTATACTTGTGCGTTCAAGTATTGAACTATCTCTTGTGCGGCCGTATGTGTATGTATAATCTGAAAGATGGCAGTCTTTGGCTTCAGCCCCCACGCACATGGTGCGGGGGTGTTTGCAAAAAGAAAACCATTTCTTCACACTTAATCCAACGTCTTGGTCCTTTTAGGGAGGTGATAGCGTAGCAAACTAGGCAACCGGACTATAACGCTTTATCACTTTCACTTAGCCATAGGAGCTCGAATGTGGGGCTACTATATAGCCCCTAGCGGCACCGCTCTTCCCTGAACTCGGGGCGCGTATGTGCCTGACCGGGAAGCGGTCCTTCGTCAAAGCGGAGGAATTCTAAACATTCCAATGGTCGGTCGAGTGTTTAACCAGGCTCTCGCTATATCATGACAGTCAGTTTTCGGCTTTCTCTACTGAGGTGCTCGCCCGGCCGAACCGGGGCACAATCGCAGTAGTTCTCCTGGTGCCGCGTTAGCCGATGATACGGAACGTAAGGCAGCAAAACACAGGAGCCGGGCAAACCCAACATTTGACCAAAGACATGATTCGGAGCTGATGCATATAAGGCCTAACTCGAGACGCCGAACACTCCCTGAGGTGTTCGGTCTTTATGATACCGGGAAGAACAATGCCCTAAGGCCCTAGTGTCCAGGTACAGTGTCACGCCCAATATGCGACCCTATCCAAAAGGAACTCGAAGGTCCCACCAAGGATAGACCCGCATGTTGAAACGCTTTTGCAAGGTGGATATCATTACATCAACATTACATAATAGATGGGGATACATACAAGAGGCATACAATGCCACACGAATACAACATCACAATACATAAGAGCATCATCTGACTACGGATGAAACACAAACAGAAACTCAAACAACATCCACCCTGCTAGCCCAGGCTGCCGACCTGGAACCTATCCCCTAATCGAAGAAGGAGCAGAAGAAGAACTCAACGCAAGCAAGCATCGCTCTCGCGTCATGATCATCGCAAAACCTGTACCTGCAACTGTTGTTGTAGTAATCTGTGAGCCATGAGGACTCAGCAATCCCATTACCATGGGTATCAAGACTAGCAAAGCTTAATAGGAAAGGAAGGGGTAAAGTGGTGAGGCTGCAGCAGCGACTAAGCATATATGGTGGCTAACATATGCAAATAAGAGCGAGAAGAGAACAAGAGGAACGGTCGTCAACTAGTAATGATCAAGAAGTGATCCTGAACTCCTACTTACGTCAATCATAACCTAGAAACCGTGTTCACTTCCCGGACTCCGCCGAGAAGAGACCATCATGGCTACACACGCGGTTGATGCGTTTTAATTCGGATCTGGTGTCAAGTTATCTACAACCGGACATTAACAAATTCCCATCTGCCTATAACCGCAGGCATGGCTTTCGAAATATTATACCCTGCAGGGGTGTCCCAACTAAGTCCATGACAAGCTCTCGCGATCAACGAAGGAATAGACCTTCTCCCAGGAAGACCCGATCAGACTCGGAATCCCGGTTTACAAGACATTTCGACAATGGTAAAACAAGACCAGCAAGACCGCCCGATGCACCGACAATCCCGATAGGAGCTGCACATATCTCGTTCTCAGGGAAACACCGGATGAGCAATCCGTACAACTAAAACCAGACCTCAAGTTTCCCTGAGGGGGCGCTGCAAAGGGCTCTACTTCGGACCAACACTTAGACAAGCACTGGCCCGGGGGGGCTAAAATTAAGATGACCCTTGGGTTGGCCGACCCAAGGGAAAGGGTAGGTGGTGGTGAGGCAAATGGTAAAACCAAGGTTGGGCCTTGCTGGAGGAGTTTTATTCAAAGCGAACTGTCAAGGGGGTCCCATAAATCACCCGACCGTGTAAGGAACGCAAAATCCGGGAACATAACACCGGTATGACGGAAACTAGGGCGGCAAGAGTGGAACAAAACACCAGGAAAAAGGCCAAGCCTTCCACCCTTTACCAAGTATATAGATGCATTAATAATATAAGAATATTGTGATATCCCAACCAAAAACCTGTCCACCATGGAGAAATCTTCAACTTCATCTGCAACTAGCAACGCTATAAGAGGGGCTGAGCAAAAGCGGTAACATAGCCAAGCAACGGTTTGCATAGGAAAGGTGCCAAAGGTTAGAGGTTCATGGAAATTTGGGATGGCGTGATGAACAAAAGATAGGTAACGCAGCATAGCGATAGAACGAAGCAACTAGCATAGCAATGATAGTAGTGAGATCCAGGGTAACGGTCATCTTGCCTGAAATCCCGCAAGGAAGGAGAACGAGTCCATGAAGAAGACAAGCGGACGTAGTCGAACGAATCCTCACAATCGCAACATTACCGGAACTAAGAAGCAACACCAGAAAAAAGCAAGCAACATAGTGAACACACAAGCATAATCATGGCATGATGCACAATCAAGTATGATGCATGTCCGGTTTAATGAGGCATGGCATGGCAAATGCAACCAAACAATACTACAAGTTAAGTGGAGATCAATATGCAACGAGTTGCATATTAACAAAACACCACATCAAATATTTAGTTTGATCTCGGTTATGTACCCAACAATATTAAATGTTGTTAAACATGGCAAGAGGTGAGGCATAATTAAACTACCTATCTAGGCAAGTTTAAATGAGGCCGGAAACAACAAACCACAATTCCGGAAAATCCTCATGTCCATAATCTAGTTTTGGTACTGTTCTGCCTATTACATAATTTTAGAGTTGTTAAACAGGAAAATAAAGTGGACCATATTAAACTAGGCGTTTTTCCACCCCATTTACATATAAAGAACATTAAACTCGGAGCTACGGTTATTTAGTTATGAAATAAAGCATTTTAACATGGCATATTAGCAAATTAAAGCAAACATCAATTTAAACATTTTTAACATAGATGAAAATGGCATGTTATTAATCTACACAATTTTCTGAGCATTTTACATATATAAATTATTTTAATCCGATGCACAGTTTATTAGTTATTATATGCATGAACAAAAGGGGGTTTTCTGCAATTCTGCCAACTCTGGATAAATGGAAAAATCACAGCGCATGGAAAAAAACTACATGGGCCGAAACTGCTGGGCTGAACACAGAGAAGGGGCTGGGGGTGCTGCTCACCATGGGCCTTAGCAGGCCGGTCGGTTTGGAGGGGAGGCCAGGCAGGCCACGGGGGAAGATGGGCCAGGGGGTGCTGCCCACAGAGAGGCCGGCCCACGCGGGCGTGCGTCTCTCCGACGAGGCCGAGCGAGGCCATGGCAGAACGGCGGCGAGGAGGGGGCATCTTCGGCGAGGGCAGGCGCGGGGAGGCCATGGGACGGCGGTCCCGGCCGGATCCGGACGGATCCGGGCGCGGCGGACCCGTTCCCGGCGATGGCGAGGCCAGCCGGCGACGAGGTTCCTGGCGGCAGCGGCGGGGTTCCTGCAAGGGGAGAGAGAGAGACCTGAGAGAGGAAGAGAAACCAGAGGGAGAGACGGGAGGGAGAGGGAGGCGCAGGGAGGCGGCGACCTTGCAGGACGGCGGCGGTCCTCTGGTGGCCGGGGAGGCGAGGCAGGCGCGCCGGCGACGAGGAAGCCGGGCGGCGGCGACGAGGACTCGGGGGTCGAGGGGTCCTCCCTCGATCCAGATCGAGAGCGGGAGGCGTGGGGGCGCTCGGGCCCTCGCGGGCTGCGACGGCGCGGTCGCGGGCCGGGCGGGCCAGATCTGGAACTCGGCGGGCCGCGCGGTGGAGAGGGGGCTGAGGAGGGCAGGTGGCGCATGGGGGTTGGCTGGCGCGGGCGCTAGGGCGACGTGGCGGCGCCTCATTGGCCGGGGCGATGTGGCGGCGGCGGCGCCAAGCGGCGGAGCTGGAGCGGGTGGCGCTGAATCCGAGGAGGGGGGTGGAGGCTGCAGCAGGAGGATGATTGGGGGGCACAGATTTCGAGGAGGAGGGAGGAGAAGGCTCAAAAATGACAAGGGGGGCTGCTATATATAGCAGTTTTGCTAGGGTTTGGTTTTTTGGGGGTTTTTGGAGCCCTCCGATCTCGATCGGGCGGTTCCGGACGCGAGGGGGGTTAGGTAGGAGGGTAGATGGGCTGTGTAGAAGGGTTAGGCTGAGAGGAGAGAGATGACGTGCGGCCTGGCAACTGTTTCGTAGGCCGAAACGTCCGACGAAGATACCGACAAGGGTACCGCTATATGTTTAATGGTTGGGCTAACAAACGGACTTGAATATGACGAAACTCGACAGGCGGCCTGTCTACACTATAATAAGACCGCATGACAAGTTGCAACCCATTCCGAGAGCATTTTTATGCCACTTATAAAATAATATTTCAGAGGTGCCGCGGGCGCGTGCGAGTGTGGTCGGGCTCAGAACGGACAACGGAGAGAACCGGCGGAACCCGAACGGATGCAAGTTTTGAAAAACATGCGGATGAAATGCGGATGATGCTATGAGATGAAATGCAAGACAAGAACAAAATGCAAAACAACAGACAAAAACCCAACCACGAAGGAAATAACATATCGCATCTCCGGAAAAGGCAAGAGTTGGAGTTACGAATATGGAAAGTTGCATCCGGGGCGTTACAACACTCCACCACTACGAGAGAATCTCCTCCCGAGATCTAGGATGGCATCGGAGGGAAAAGGAAGAGGAAGAGAGGAGGTAAGCTAAGTTGCTTCTTCGACAAACGAGTGAAACCACGAACCTTGAGAGGTTGAGCAATTTAAAAGAAAGAGTACAACAGCGATGAACGAGGTGGCAAACAATCCGTAGGAAAAAAAGGACCAAGGAACATTACGAGAACTTGAAGGTTGCAAAGACATGAATCAAGAGTTTAATGGACAAGAAGGAATTGAAACAACTCTGGTTGAAACGAGATAAGAATGAATAATAATGATATAATTTGGCAGCACCCCGACTGTAAATTGAAGGAATTGAACATGAACTTGAGAAGATGGGATGATACTTGATGAAATCAACAACACACTGCCTCTGGAACTATTGAAAGAATGACACAATGGGTAAGAAATATATCAGACAACATCCGGTTGAAAAGAGAAGCAAAACTTGACAAGATGAAAGAACTTGAAGAGATGACACAACACTCCGATTAAATGGGTAAGCAAAAAAAGAACATGATCTTGACAAAACAAGATGATGGGTCGAAGAGAGCAACATCACCAAGCCTCCGGAAGAAAGAATAGAAGATAGATCACTGGAATAACAGAATGGAGAAAGGAATGCCAACTTCTGCCACAAATGAGCTCGGAAAGCATCCTTGCGAAGAAGAATTGAACGGAGTTGTTGCAAAATCAACAACGAAAAGCACAAGTTTGTTATGGGCTTATGGCAAACATCTCAAAACTTGAGGTGAAATTCTGCCACTAACAAAAAACAATTGCTTGTTTGAGATAAACGAAGAAATGAAAAACCTCTTTCATCGAGAAGGATATGGAGAAAGCTCGGATCATTGATAAACACCACATTTAGCAACAATCCCAATGGAAGGCTTTAGGTGAAATATAACCCAAGATAATTCCAACAAAGAAGTTGATTGGTCGAAAGGATCTCTTGAACAAAGAGAAAATGATGGATTTAAAATACCTCATTCTTGACAACATATGAATCATGAAACATGAAGGAAATTGTCAAGAATGATATAACACCATCTCAAAAGATAAGGTAGAAAGGATTGCACTTCGTAATGCAAGATGAAGAATGCTTGAACGCCTCAAAACAAAACATGTGTTTAGCACCATGTTTATTTTACAGTATAGCTTAGTGGGTCATAACTTCGAGAGAAGTCTTGAAGAACAAAATGAGAATGAAAGGAATCCTTGATGAACCATCATGTAGAGACTCCATGAAGAACTCCGGTAATGAAATCAAATGATGATAACAAAGAAAAAGAAGTTGAGAACACAAGGTGAAGCCTTGCAATGATTTAGATGGAGCTTCGTGATGAGATAATGCGGAAAACTTCAAACTCCGGAAAAAAAGATGAAACATCTCGAACCGGGAAATGTGACATGATGGACAACTCCGGAAAGAAGAAACTAGAATACTTGGATGAAACAATAATAAGAATTACGTTATGCCTATCCTTCACCAATTTAAATGATTTGGCATACTACTTATTCTCGTAGAAAGGATTAAGAGAGGTATAGCGTGAACTTCAGAAGGCATTGATGGAACCACCGGTGGGATTGAAACAACGAATAAATTAATATGAGAAAAAAAGAGGAATCTTGAACAAACCGCCGTAAGAATTGAAAATGAACATAGCAAAGGCACAATTCACCGGGAAGAATTGGAAGACGAATGAAGATACTTGAGGCGATTTAGAAACATGAGAACGAAGAGATCATGAGCTGACTAGAAGGTATATGAACGAATCACCGGTAAGATTTGGAGAACAAGAGTTGAAGGTTGAGAATGAGTAATATTCAGAAAAGATGGCATTCGGATTATCAAGAAAGGAAGCAACTCCTGAAATGCATTAGATGGTTGAAAAGAATTCTCACAATCGAAAACAATTATGAGAGGATGACATAAGCTAGAACTATGACTCCTCAAGAGAACAGACCAAGATTTACGAGAAACTCTTCTTCGGTCTTCAAAAGTTGAGAATGATGATGAGAACCACCCTGACAATTTATGAGACACTCCGGAGCAAAGAAGAATAGAAATGTTGAACCAATGATGAAAAGAATTTGAAAGATCTTGGAGAAAGACATTTGACTGATGATATTTCATTCTTACATCAAACTTTCAAATGAATTTGAGAATCGCTCCTGGTCATTCGAAGAGTCGGGTAAGATCCTGGGAAAAAGGCCTATGGGTTAGGGCCCACTCAAAGGAAGACACCGTTGAACGATTTTGAAGAGAGGTTGCACCGGTTGAATTAAATAGCTTGAATGAGATAACAATCTCCAAATGGCTTGAACGAATTAAGAATGGAAACACGAATCTTCTGAGATATCTTGAGCACTCCGGATTATGAACTGTGAGAGGTGAATAAATAAGAGAGCCTGGGATACGAAATTCACATGGGAAGATATGTGAAACAAAAGGGAAGATACAAGATCAACACCGAAACTTGAAATTAATCCACCGGAGAAGAAACAACAATGAAGGATGATGAACTTAAAACTGTTGAGCATCTTCATGGAAAATCACCGGATAATAACATTGAAAGAAAAGAATGAAGAGACTTCACATGAATAAATGGATACTTGATTAAAATAAATGAGTCCTTGAAGAAAAGGGTGGGAGGGTTGGGAAAACAAATGCAACTTGGGGACGGATGAAACCGATACCGTTGAGAAAACTTAGAATTGATCTTGCGGATGGGGAGAATGATGGGATCACCTTGAAGAGAAGTGCACCGGTTGGAAAAGAATTAACATGATAACCTCAATGATAAAAGAAGGATTAGTATTCATATAGCAATATGAGAACACCGATTAGGAAAGGTATGGATTCAACATTTGACTTCGAAGCAACTCGAATACCACAACTCAAAACAAAACAAAGGATTTGGCTTGCAGAATAAGCCAGAACAAACATATGATAGAGATTCCGTCCGAAGTTTTCGTGGTGGGGCCCACACGGGCTCGAGTGTACAGCACCATCATGTACAAGGCAGTGCACATGACATACAAAGTGTCCCCGAACCAGCATAGCCAAGGGTTCTTTAAGACACAACAAGACCACTGTAAAAACGACCGTGGAAAGGCAGACCACTAGACGTCGAACCCCAATCTCATATCATGCATCTGTCGAAAAGATATTCTAGGAGCTACTTGAATTCCCACCTATAAACTCCCGAAACTTTCTGGTTATGCAATTTGGTGTGGGGGATACAGGGGAAGCAATATATCTCACCCAAACTAACAATACCTACATCCAAGCTATATCCATCCGTCAACACATAACCAAGAAACCTCCGGAAATCGTGTACCTCAACGTTCGAAAAGCATCCGTTATACAAGCTATGGCAATACTCCCGAGCTCGCCCCAGTACTGGGTTATCGGGGTTATCTCACCAACAACTGCATAAAAGAGATTTTCGATGTCGGCAAAACTCAGGTATTCCAGAACTGCAACGATAAAATTGTGACGACAACACCTCGGAGCTCAACTCCCCGGGTTAAAGCCGCATAAATAGACAGGAGGCACCAAGAACAATGTTCTCGTCACAAAACCATCGGAACGATTCCAAGATACCTGCGTGATCCTAAAAAAAATTTCTAGTGAAATTTGAGGAGAGGAAAGACAAAACATCTACGTCAAGAGTCCTCACTAGAGCGACGAAGGGGGCTGAGGAGTAAAAAGGATCCTACTCTCAGATATATATAATCCTAAGACTCAAAATAGTTTTCTTCTAGATTCAACAACGGCCAACAATCAAGGGGGCTCCTAGGGTCGGTCGAGGCTCTGATACCAACTTGTCACGCCCAATATGCGACCCTATCCAAAAGGAACTCGAAGGTCCCACCAAGGATAGACCCGCATATTGAAACGCTTTTGCAAGGTGGATATCATTACATCAACATTACATAATAGATGGGGATACATACATAGAGGCATACAATGCCACACGAATACAACATCACAATACATAAGAGCATCATCCGACTACGGATGAAACACAAACAGAAACTCAAACAACATCCACCCTGCTAGCCCAGGCTGCCGACCTGGAACCTATCCCCTGATCGAAGAAGAGCAGAAGAAGAACTCAACGCAAGCAAGCATCGCTCTCGCGTCATGATCATCGCATAACCTGTACCTGCAACTGTTGTTGTAGTAATCTGTGAGCCACGAGGACTCAGCAATCCCATTACCATGGGTATCAAGACTAGCAAAGCTTAAAGGAAAGGAAGGGTAAAGTGGTGAGGCTGCAGCAGCGACTAAGCATATATGGTGGCTAACATACGCAAATAAGAGCGAGAAGAGAGCAAAGCGGAACGGTCGTGAAGCTAGTAATGATCAAGAAGTGATCCTGAACTCCTACTTACGTCAAATCATAACCTAGAAACCGTGTTCACTTCCCGGACTCCGCCGAGAAGAGACCATCACGGCTACACACGCGGTTGATGTGTTTTAATTCGGATCTGGTGTCAAGTTATCTACAACCGGACATTAACAAATTCCCATCTGCCTATAACCGCAGGCACGGCTTTCGAAAGATTATACCCTGCATGGGTGTCCCAACTTAGCCCATGACAAGCTCTCGCGATCAACGAAGGAATAGACCTTCTCCCAGGAAGACCCGATCAGACTCGGAATCCCGGTTTACAAGACATTTCGACAATGGTAAAACAAGACCAGCAAGACCGCCCGATGCACCGACAATCCCGATAGGAGCTGCACATATCTCATTCTCAGGGCAACATCGGATGAGCAATCCGTACAACTAAAACCAGACCTCAAGTTTCCCTGAGGGGGCGCTGCAAAGGGCTCTAGTTCGGACCAACACTTAGACAAGCACTGGCCCGGGGGGGGGGGGCTAAAATAAAGATGACCCTTGGGTTGGCCGACCCAAGGGAAAGGGTAGGTAGTGGTGAGGCAAATGGTAAAACCAAGGTTGGGCCTTGCTGGAGGAGTTTTATTCAAAGCGAACTGTCAAGGGGGTCCCATAAATCACCCGACCGCGTAAGAAACGCAAAATCCGGGAACATAACACCGGTATGATGGAAACTAGGGTGGCAAGAGTGGAACAAAACACCAGGCAAAAGGCCAAGCCTTCCACCCTTTACCAAGTATATAGATGCATTAATAATATAAGAGATATTGTGATATCCCAACCAAAAACCTGTCCACCATGGAGAAATCTTCAACTTCACCTGCAACTAGCAACGCTATAAGAGGGGCTGAGTAAAAGCGGTAACATAGCCAAGCAACGGTTTGCATAGGAAAGGTGTCAAAGGTTAGAGGTTCATGGCAATTTGGGATGGCTTGATGAGCAAAAGATAGGTAACGCAGCATAGCGATAGAACGAAGCAACTAGCATAGCAATGATAGTAGTGAGATCCAGGGTAACGGTCATCTTGCCTGAAATCCCGCAAGGAAGGAGAACGAGTCCATGAAGAAGACAAGCGGACGTAGTCGAACGAATCCTCACAATCGCAACATTACCGGAACTAAGAAGCAACACCGGAAAGAAGCAAGCAACATAGTGAACACACAAGCATAATCATGGCATGATGCACAATCAAGTATGATGCATGTCCGGTTTAATGAGGCATGACATGGCAAATGCAACCAAACAATACTACAAGTTAAGTGGAGATCAATATGCAACGAGTTGCATATTAACAAAACACCACATCAAATATTTAGTTTGATCTCGGTTATGTACCCAACAATATTAAATGGTGTTAAACATGGCAAGAGGTGAGGCATAATTAAACTACCTATCTAGGCAAGTTTAAATGAGGCCGGAAACAACAAACCACAATTCCGGAAAATCCTCATGTCCATAATCTAGTTTTGGTACTGTTCTGCCTATTACATAATTTTAGAGTTGTTAAACAGGAAAATAAAGTGGACCATGTTAAACTAGGCGTTTTTCCACCCCATTTACATATAAAGAACATTAAACTCGGAGCTACGGTTATTTAGTTATGAAATAAAGCATTTTAACATGGCATATTAGCAAATTAAAGCAAACATCAATTTAAACATTTTTAACATAGATGAAAATGGCATGTTATTAATCTACACAATTTTCTGAGCATTTTACATATATAAATTATTTTAATCTGATGCACAGTTTATTAGTTATTATATGCATGAATAGAAGGGGGTTTTCTGCAATTCTGCCAACTCTGGATAAATGGAAAAATCACAGCGCATGGAAAAAAACTACATGGGCCAAAACTGCTGGGCTGAACACAGAGAAGGGGCTGGGGTGCTGCTCACCATGGGCCTTAGCAGGCCGGTCGGTTTGGAGGGGAGGCCAGGCAGGCCACGGGGGAAGATGGGCCAGGGGGTGCTGCCCACAGAGAGGCCGGCCCAAGCGGGCGTGCGTCTCTCCGACGAGGCCGAGCGAGGCCATGGCAGAACGGCGGCGAGGAGGGGGCATCTTCGGCGAGGGCAGGCGCGGGGAGGCCATGGGACGGCGGTCCCGGCCGGATCCGGACGGATCCGGGCGCGGCGGACCCGTTCCCGGCGATGGCGAGGCCAGCCGGCGACGAGGTTCCTGGCGGCGGCGGCGGGGTTCCTGCAAGGGGAGAGAGAGAGACCTGAGAGAGGGAGAGAAACCAGAGGAAGAGACGGGAGGGAGAGGGAGGCGCAGGGAGGCGGCGACCTTGCAGGACGGCGGCGGTCCTCTGGTGGCCAGGGAGGCGAGGCAGGCGCGCCGGCGACGAGGAATCCGGGCGGCGGCGACGAGGACTCGGGGGTCGAGGGGTCCTCCCTCGATCCAGATTGGGAGCGGGAGGCGCGGGGCGCTCGGGCCCTCGCGGGCTGCGGCGGCGCGGTCGCGGGCCGAGCGGGCCAGATCTGGAACCCGGCGGGCCGCGCGGTGGAGACGGGGCTGAGGAGGGCAGGTGGCGCATGGGGGTTGGCTGGCACGGGCGCTAGGGCGACGTGGCGGTGCCTCATTGGCCAGGGCGATGTGGCGGCGGTGGCGCCAAGTGGCGGAGCTAGAGCGGGTGGCGCTGAATCCGAGGAGGGGGGTGGAGGCTGCGGCAGGAGGATGATCGGGGGCACGGATTTCGAGGAGGAGGGAGGAGAAGGCTCAAAAATGACAAGGGGGCTGCTATATATAGCAGTTTTGCTAGGGTTTGGTTTTTGGGGGGTTTTTGGAGCCCTCCGATCTCGATCGGGCGGTTCCAGACGCGAGGGGGGTTAGGTAGGAGGGTAGATGGGCTGTGTAGAAGGGTTCGGCTGAGAGGAGAGAGATGACGTGCGGCCCGGCAACTGTTTCGGAGGCCAAAACGTCCGACGAAGATACCGACAAGGGTACCGCTATATGTTTAATGGTTGGGCTAACAAACGGACTCCGAATGCGACGAAACTCGACAGGCGGCCTGTCTACACTATAATAAGACCGCATGACAAGTTGCAACCCATTCCGAGAGCATTTTTATGCCACTTATAAAATAATATTTCGGAGGTGCCGCGGGCGCGTGCGAGTGTGGTCGGGCTCAGAACGGACAACCGAGAGAACCGGCGGAACCCGAACGGATGCAAGTTTTGAAAAACATGCGGATGAAATGCGGATGATGCTATGAGATGAAATGCAAGACAAGAACAAAATGCAAAACAACAGACAAAAACCCAACCATGGAGGAAATAACATATCGCATCTCCGGAAAAGGCAAGAGTTGGAGTTACGAATATGGAAAGTTGCATCCGGGGCGTTACATACAGGCGGGAACTTCTGACGCGGCCGATGCCAAAATGCCAGCCTCCTCCTCGGCTATGGTAGGAAACTGGGGGATGTGTATCAACAAGAGACAGTAAGAAAGGTTTACGTAGGGTCTTAATCTGAAAAGAATCCTTGCAACGGGTCCCTGCTGCACGTCTGTGCCTGTGTCTCCGTTGTGCCGTATCCTGGACGGGTGTAGCACGTGCTTCATCTGTAAAAGAGAAGGTCTTAGTTTCTAAGAAATATCGTGCAAAAGTTGTATTAAAATAAAGTATAATTTGGAAGATGAAGAAGGTTGAGCTTTATTGGCTCTCATCATTTATACGCGCAGCCCCTTATAAAGGGGGTATGCGGCTGGGAAGCCCCTTGTTTATTTACGCCGGACTCGCCTAACCGTGTCCGGGGTCTGAATGACCTGTGTTTAGGGGCCTTGACCTGCAAGGTCGGAGTGGCTGTCAAGGCAGCCCCACACTCTCCGTGGTCGAGGAACACTCGTAGTTACTCTTTAATGAGATTATGCCGCGTGGACCGGGCATTGTAAGTATAAGAGACGTGTAGTGTGGTATGGCGTTAAAGCGGGTGAAAGCTTTGCGTCCCAGTAGTGCTTGATGGCCACTGTAAAATGGGGCGCTACGAAGAGTGAGCCTTTCGCGACGGAGGTTGTCGGATGAACCGAACACAACCTCTAGTGGTACAGAGTCCGTATAATTGGCTTAAAGGCCTGGCGTCACTCCTTTGTAGGAAGTGCTGTTATGGCGAATGTTGGTAGGGTCTATCCCCATTCTGCGGACGATGTCCTGGTATGGCAGGTGCCGCGCTGTGTTTTCGTGTTATCACATGAAGTGAGTTCACTGTTTTGACTTCTAGTGGGAAAGTCTTTTGTTTTCCGGAGTGCTGCTTTTGGGGTTCGTCACTTTCGCTTGGTGTGTCGAGCCCCTTGTGTTCGGCGTTAAGTCGGCCGGACTGCTTGAAGACCCAACAATCTTTGTGGATATGGTTTGCAGGCTTTCCGGAGGTACCATGTATTTGACATAGCCTGTCCAGAATCTTGTTTAGGTTGGATAGCTCGTCACTGTTGTCCTTGAGGGGCAGTGTTTTGTTATTCGGCCGAGAGCTTTTGAATCAGGCGTTGACCGCCGTACTATTTGGGCCATTTTCCTTGTTCCGGCGCTGATCTTTTCTGCGTCGTAATTTCCCATTTCCATCCCTGACTTCGGATGTACTCGGGTCGCTGGTGCTGCATCTAGCAAGCCAGCTGTCCTCCCCTGCGCAAAAGCGGGTCATGAGGCTTGTTAGTGAGGCCATTGTTCTTGGTTTTTCTTGGCCGAGGTGTCTGGCGAGCCATTCGTCTCGGACGTTGTGTTTAAAGGCTGCTAAGGCTTCAGCGTCCGGACAGTCCACTATTTGGTTCTTTTTAGTGAGGAACCTGTTCCAGAATTTGCATGCTGACTCTCTGGGCTGCTGAGTTATGTGACTTAAATCGTCTGCATCCGGAGGGCGGACATAAGTCCCCTGAAAATTTGCTCGAAACGCATCCTCAAGCTCTTCCCAAATTCCAATGGTATATTCTGGGAGGCTTTTGAGCCAATGCCGAGCTGGCCCTTTGAGCTTGAGGGGTAGGTATTTTATGGCATGGAGATCGTCTCCTCTGGCCATATGTATGTGTAGGATATAATCCTCAATCCAGACTCCGGGGTCTGTTGTTCCGTCATATGCCTCTATGTTTACGGGTTTGAATCCCGCTGGAAATCCATGATCCAGTACCTCATTGGTAAAACACAGTGGATGTGCGGCGCCCCTGTATTTGGGTGTGCCGTTGTCTTCAAATGCTCGGCGGGTTATGTTGCTTCCTGGAGTCTTCTTTTTTGGCCCATAGATAGACCTGGCCGGGTCATCCTTTTTCCGAGGATCTTTGTGCTGATCGTGTGCCGGCTTGTGTGCGGCGCCCCTTGCTGTTCTTGGCCTGTCATCTGGTCGTCTATCCGGCCAGGCGGCTTCTTTCTTTTTTGACTGCGGGGGCTCTAAGGCCTCCTTGTCAAATTCGGGCAACAGCTTGCGCTTCGGGTAGCTCTTTGTCGCCGGAGATGGTTTGCTTTCTGGCATGTTCGTCGTCCGCTGCTTCGCCCTGCTCTAGGGCCGGGTCCGTATGGGTGTCGTTTTTATCTGGGCCGGTCTTCAGGCGGCGCTTGCGTCGCTGTTTTGGTTGTTTGTTGGGGGAGTTGTCCTTCGCCACGTCCCATTTTTCCTCGTTGTCGCTTCCTTTTGGTGTATCCACCATGTATACGTCGTGCGTTGGGGTGGCGTTCCGGTGCCCGATGGGTGCTGGTTCTTGGTCGTCTCCGGCATTGTCGTCCATACTGTCGATGTCTTCGGAGTCGTAGTCTAGCATGTCGGTTAGATCGTCGACAGTGGCTACCAAGTGGGTGGTGGGTGGGTTTTGAATTTCTTCGTCATCCGCATCCCAACCGTCCTGGCCGCAGTCCGGCCAGGGCTCTCCTGATAACGAGAGATACTTTGGCGAACTCAAGATGTCGCCGAAAGGTGAGTATTGAAAGATGTCCGCTGCGGTGAACTCCATGATCTGCGCCCGATCAGGTTCGATCGGAGGGGGCGCGGGAGGTTCGGAGTACGGCAAGGAGTCCGGCACCTCGGAGTCACGAGCTTCATGAGGGACAAGGTCAGTGTTCGGCTCTATCGCCGTAGAGGTTTCAGCCCCCGAGGCGGTGTCTAGCCATCCGTACTCGACCTGCGCAGCCGGCTCTGAATTGAAGATCGGAGCGGGTTTGAGTGCGGCCTCCAATGTACTGTCCGGCTGCAGAGCTAAATCATGCTCGCCGTGACAGTGCGGCACGCTTGGCTGTGGCTTGAATCCATCGAGGATCAAGTCCCCACGGATGTCAGCCGTGAAGTTCAAACTTCCAAATCTGACCTGACGGCCAGGGGCGTAGCTTTCGATCTGCTCCAGTTAGCCAAGCGAGTTGGCCTGCAGTGCGAAGCCGCCGAATACGAAGATCTGTCCGGGGAGGAAGGTCGCACCCTGGACTGCGTCACTGATGATGATCGAAGAAGCCATCGAGCCTATCGGTGACGACACAGAGGAACTCTCAATGAAAGCACCAATGTTGGTGTCAAAACCGGCGGATCTCGGGTAGGGGGTCCCGAACTGTGCGTCTAGGCGGATGGTAACAGGAGACGAGGGACACGATGTTTTACCCAGGTTCGGGCCCTCTTGATGGAGGTAAAACCCTACGTCCTGCTTGATTAATATTGATGATGTGTGTTACAAGAGTAGATCTACCACGAGATCAAGGAGGCTAAACCCTAGAAGCTAGCCTATGGTATGATTGTTGTTCGTCCTACGGACTAAAGCCATCCGGTTTATATAGACACCGGAGAGGGCTAGGGTTACACAAAGTCGGTTACAATGGTAGGAGATCTACATATCCGTATCGCCAAGTTTGCCTTCCACACCAAGGAAAGTCCCATCCGGACACGGGACGAAGTCTTCAATCTTGTATCTTCATAGTCTTGGAGTCCGGCCGATGATGATAGTTCGGCTATCCGGACACCCCCTAGTCCGGAACTCCCTCAGGGACCCACCAGGCAGCCACAAGCTTGGGGGTGCGCCCTACCAACCAGGGCGCCCCTGGACTTGTGGGGCCCCTGGCAGGCCTCCGAAGCCCATCTTTTGCTATATGATGCTATTTGACCGAGAAAAAATAGAAGGAAGGTTTTGGGATGAAGCACCGCCGTCTCGAGGTGGAACCTGGGCAGGAGCACTTTTGCTCTCCGGCGGAGTGATTCCGTCAGGGAAACTTCCCTCCGAGAGGGGGAAATCGAAGCCATCGTCATCACCAACGATCCTCTCATCGCGGGAGGACCAATATTCATCAACATCTTCACCAGCACCATATCATCTCAAACCCTAGTTCATCTCTTGTATTCAATCTTCATCTTAAAACCTTAGATTGGTACCTGTGCGTTACTAGTAGTGTTGATTACATCTTGTTGTTGATGCTAGTTGGTTTATTTGCTAGAATATTATATGTTCAGATCCTTAATGATATTCAATACCACTTTAATCTTGAACATGAATATTATTTGTGAGTAGTTACTTTTGTTCTTGAGGACATGGGAGAAGTCTTGTTATAAGTAATCATGTGAATTTGGTATTCGTTTGATATTTTGATGATATGTATGTTTTGATTCCCTTCGTGGTGTTATGTGAACGTCGACTGCATGACACTTCACCATATTTGGGCCTAAGGGAAGGCATTGTGGAGTAGTAATTAGATGATGGGTTGCTAGAGTGACAGAAACTTAAATCCTGGTTTTTGCACTATTACATAAGGGGGTGATTTGGATCCATATGTTTCATGATATGGTCAGATTTATCTTAATTTTTCTTTCATAGTTGCGGATGCTTGTGAGAGGGGTTAATCATAAGTGTGAGGCTTGCTCAAGTAATAAAAACACCCAAGCACCAGTCCACCCACATATCAAATTATCAAAGTACCGAACGTGACTCAAATAAACATGATGAAAGTGACTAGATGAATTCCCCTGTGTCCTCAAGAACACTTTACTTGCTATAAGAGAAAGTTCCATCTCGTCGTTTGCTATAAAAGTGATTGAGATACCTAGCTGCACAATTGTTACTATTGCTACTTGTCAGTTGTTATGAATTATATTGCTACCAAACTATCTATTACCGATAATTTCAGTGCTTGCAGAAAATACCTTGCTAAAAACCGCTTGTCATTTCCTTCTGCTCCTCGTTGGGTTTGATACTCTTACCGAAAGAACTATAATTGATCCCCTATACTTGCGGGTTTTCACTTTCATCTCCTTATTCTTCTCGTATCACTATCTCACCTAGGTCTTAAAAAAATTCTTCCACACAAAACTTTCCACGAGGTTAGTATAAACAAAATTTAATTCTTACATATTTGTTGTAGACCTATGGAATAGCTAAAATTCAACATTATCTTTTGTATGTTAATATATTTTAAATTATCACACCACTATAGGAATTTATAGGTCTTATGAAGATTTGTTATAGACCCATAGCATAATTAAAATTCAACATTATCTATTGTATGTTAACACAATTTTAAACTCTCGCACCACTATAGGAATCTATAGCAGGAATATGTCAAAACTGAATAGTCAGAAAAGAACAATTTTTTTCGTACATCTATAACTCAAAAATTCTTAAAATTAGCTCTTATAATAGAGAACTCATGTATGTGTTTTGTGTTAAAATGTTGTAATTTTATCAGCACTGGTTGATTAGATTTTCTTAGTAGCAAACACATTTCTGTTTCATCACAACAACACATGAACTTGCAAACTTAACATGCTAAAGGCTATCCATGGCACTTTATTGAGAACATACATAAAAAAGAGTGTTGCCTCTATAAGTAAGAACTTTATTAAGGATAATTATGGGTTGTCTCTTGGAGACTCTTTCTTTATAGCCATTAAGATGGGCTTAAGATTTTAATGACGATCACATGAAAATATGAATTGAAGCATAAAAGAGAGCATCATAAAGCATATATCAATCATATTTAAGTCTAACCCACTTCCTATGCATATGCATATTATAAGGAAACAAATTATTAGGACAAGCAATCCCTAGCATAGGCAAGAGAGAAGAATGAAAATTTAAATCTTTCAACATAAATAGAGGTGATTTATTAGTATGAAGATTTATGTAGCATACTCCCCTCTCTCAGAGTAATTGCATGTGTGATCATAATCAAAGTCAAAAATATAGCTATCACCTAGGAAACTTTCCTAATTATCCACATTCACATAGATTTTATCACTCTACAAATAGTGGGATCAACAGTAACTAAAGTCATGACCTCTCCAAACCCACTTTTATCAATATTGCAATGATACTGAATACTCTCGAAATTAGTGTGATCACCACTACCTAAAGTCATGACCTCTCCAAGCGCACTTTCAATAATATTATAATATTTTTATCAATAATAGATTCATCATAGGTCTCAAGTAAATTTCAAGGCCACAAGAGGTGTCATAATTGCCTCCCCAATCATGATCATTGTAATAAGTAATAGGCATAAAATAATCATCTCAATAGTGCCTACAAACATAGTGTCATCATAAAAAGTAATACTTTCATAAAGTGTATCATTATTTTGAGTAGCAATATCTAAGGTAATTTCCTCCCTAAGATTTTTAGCTACCCACTCATCATAAGAGAGATCATCAACTTTTCATTCATCACAAAATTCAACATCTTCATCACTTGAATCATAAAGTTTATCGTGTATATCCCTATCAAACTTAGTATTTGATGAGCATAAACCAATAATTTTTTCTTATTTATTTGTTTCATTATAAGCCATTGGTTCAAAGTATGTAAGATTTTTCTTAACATGCTAAAATTTTGATATTTTTTTGGTATTTTTGAGTTATTTGAAAAGCAAAAGTGAAAACTAATGATAAATAAAGTAAGTAAGCAAGATAAATAACAAGGAAGTAAATTAATGAAGTGTAGGATCTATATCTATAGCAAATAGTTCCTCGACAATGACGATGGAAATTGGCTTGCTACTTCCGCAGAAGTTGTTGAGATCCCCAAGTGGAAGGGATGATGTAGTCCGGCAAGCAATTATTTCCTGCAGTTGAGAATCAAGGTTTACCGAACCAGTAGGAACTATTAGTGCTAATTTAATGATTAGTACCTGCACATAATTAGCAAACTTCACGTGTCCCCAACTTGGCGACGAAGATTGTTAATCATCCACTCTTGCAAGTAACAGGAGTTAATTGTATAGCATGGATGGAATTGATGATTGTGAGCAAATAATGAAATGGAACAGATTGTAAAAAATAATAAAAGCAAGTGATAAAGGTTTAAAGCAATAGGGATGAATGGATTGGGATCCATAGTTTCAAAGGAGGCATCTCTCCGAACATTATAACATATGTGTGAAGAACAAATTACAGTTGCATACCAATTAAATTGCAGTTTCTATGAATATGATCATTCATGACATAATTGCACATATGCATTGTGTCCTTATATCTATATACCATTATCCAACTACATCTATAATACGGCACCCCAAGACCGGTATCCAGTATGCATCTCAAAGTATTAAGTAAAAGCGGGTATTACATTAAATTGACCTAGAGCATCTAAACATCGATCGCAGCTCATGAGATAATTGTATTGAAGGACTAGGGATAGAAGATGCCATCTAGCTTCTACTATGGATCCATAGTCCATGAAGAACAACTGAGACATGGGCATGGTGGCATCAAGGTTGATGAATATAGCTCTAGTGATGGATTCCACCTCCGGCAGAGTACCAGAACAGGCCTCCAAATTGGATTATGATAGAATAGAGAGGTGCAACGGCGAAAAAGAACCTTGATTAATCGGACGAGGGTTTTAGGGAAAATATAAAGGCACATGCGCCGAGGTGCAGTGGGAAGCCGGTGTGGGGAGGGGGGCTACCCATGCGGCCCCACCACGTGCCCCTGGCCACACTAACATGGCATATGGGGACAACAACACCCAGGTGGGCTCAAGTGCCTCTGGCTTCGTCCTTTTGTGAAACTTAACAACGTATTTTGTTGAATTGTTCTGGGCAATGAATTAGTTGGTGCCAAAGCTATGCAGTTATGATATAAAAGTAGCATAAACTAAGCAAAAGTTGTAGATATGTTTGAGACGTATCATGTCACTCCTTTTACTTTGATCATCTTCATCATGTTGGTGTGAAGGGGTCATGTTCTTGTTGCGGTATCAACACCTAGATCGAGGATCCCACCTCTGCAGGCTTCTATTTTGGCCAGGACTCCCAAACCATCCACCTGGTCGAGGGTGACATCAAGATGTCGGGCCCTTCATCTCTTCTTTGTTGGGCGGTGCATCCAGTTTATGATTTTGCCGCACTCCTCCAGAACCTTTCCGACCTCTCCAATTTTATGGTTACCAGTCATCCCAACTTATGGGTATCATTCCCTAAGTCATGGGTCATAGATCCTGCTTTTATCACTTCTAGCACAACCGATTGGACAAACTCATGCATCCCACTGAACCAACATCTGGGGCCTCAAGCCCTAGCCATAGAGCGTGGATATGACTATCAAATCATCAAACATCTGATTGGGCCAACTTGGTCATCGAATCGAACCAATTTTCGGTGTCTCAAACCCCTGGTATTGGATCATGGATCTGACCTACATGATTTCGAGGATCGTCCCTCCCAGCAAACATGTGAATTGGAACAATCTGACTTCTGGGAATCGAGCCCCTATTCTTGGATAATGGATCCAACTTCCATAATTCTGAGAATCATCCGTCACATCCAACATGCCATTTCGACCTTTCCAACTTCCGTGGCATCGAACCCCTAGTCTTGGCTCATGGATCCGACTATTCTCATTTCACAGAACATCCGAGCGGACCAACTTGGTCATCCAACCGAACCAACATCAGTGATCTTGAATCCTTAGTCTTGGATCATGGATTTGATCTGAGCATCAGCCGTCCCAGCCAACATGCGTATTTCGACATTTTTGACTTCCGGACTATCAAATCCCTGGTCATGGATCATGGGTCTAACCTTCATGATTCTGAGCATCATTCGTCCCGGCCAACATGGGCATTTCGACATTCCGACTTCCAAGGTAACGAACCCCTAGCCTTGGATCATGGATCCGTCTTTCATGATTTTGAGCTTCATCGCTCCCACCCAACACGGTATCGACCACCAACTCTCGGGGTATCGTACCCCTGGTGCTGGACTGGATTAAGCTGTTTATAACAGTATATGTGGCAGTGACCGTAATTAGCGGAAATAAGCTTTGCTTGCAATTATTGACACCCAGTCAAGTATCGCCATCAAAGACTAGATAGAGACGGATACCACCCCTTTCGTTGCCGTGCGGCACTCAGGTTAAATATCGTTAAACCTTGTAACTAGTTGCACTAGCTACCAAATTAACACTGATCTGGGATTTGAATAAGATGCCACTTTTCGTTTCAGAAACAGTCACACACTCCCTGTGACAAACTGGATGTGTGAAGAAAAGATAGGGCCAGGACCCACTAGGGTACTACAGACAACGAAAGGTGAGTCAGGTTGCTTGCATCCGTAAAGGCAAGCAAATCAAGCAACCCTTGCAGCTTCTCCCTTCCCTCCGGCTTCCTCTCACACCTGTAGATTTGATATGTACTCTTGTCCTGCTTCATCTTGGACTCCGACCACCCACCTCTCCGCCATCAAGCACCTCCCATGCTTTTGACATCCCAGAGCACTTGTACGTAGTAGTCAAGAGGAGTCGCAGCTAGTAGCAAGGAGCGTCATCTCATGGATCCAGCAAAGTACTGGATGATAACCAGGAGAAAGCAGGGTGATCAGAAGGCGCCGGCCGTCTTCAGCACGCCGCACATCACCGTCGGCAGCGGCGGCGGCGCCTCCTCGGCATCCTACTACGAGTCGTGGGAGGAGCGCGCGTTCGCCCAGGACTCCGCGGGGAACCTCGGTGGCTGCATCTGGCCACCAAGATCCTACTCGTGCAGCTTCTGCGGCCGAGAGTTCCGGTCGGCTCAGGCGCTCGGCGGGCACATGAACGTCCACCGGAGGGACCGGGCGAGGCTCAAGCTGTCCGGAATGGTGGAGGAGGGGGGCGGCGTCGACGTTCATGGCATGCCTCTGCACCAAGGCTACATGATCCAGCCGCTGCCGTGTCCTCCTCCAAGACCTAGTGCTCCAAGCACAGAAGCTAACCCTAATCCAGTACGCAGCTTTCTTTCGAATCCAGGGAGATCGTTGGTGGATGCTGCAACTGCAAGAACCATTTGGGGCAAACAGGTCTTGGCCGCCCCTCTCGCCTCCCCGTCGGACACCCAAGAACATGGTGAGAAAGAGGTGTTTCTTCACGATGTCGAGGTACGTTCAGAGCAAGAACTGCGTGCTGGGGGTGGCGAGCTGAAGCTGAGTCTTCTTGGACGCCGAACAAGGAGTGTCTATGAGGATGATAAAGAAGACGATGAAAAGATTGTTCATCTATGTCGCAAAAGGAGGAGGATTGATCTGGAGGCTACCGAGTTCGCTCTGTCTTCTTCCTCTAGCGAGCATCTGCAACGTGACGACCCTCGTGATGATGGCGACGATAATCGTCGTGTGAAGGTACTTAAGCTTTGTCCTAGCACCCCGGACGAGGAACTAGATCTTGAGCTTAGGCTTTGAGACTATCCAAAACTATACTAGAGTCCGTGCATGATTCCATCTGCCTGTTTATTTCTACAACATTGTACAAGTGCTTGTATTTAGTTATTTATTTTTCTTGCTGGGTAGAAACGTTGGCTTGCTTTTTTACATTTTTTAATCCTATTTCGGTCGATTTTATTGATTTGGGCAAGTCAATTCTCTTTGGAAATGTGCAAAGGTGTACTCTAGAGGAAACATCTCAACTGATTTGTCATATTTTGTAACAGGAGGTTGAACTCAAAATCAAGAGCTTACTTGCATACATGTGTGAAATTCAATGACATTTTTCATGTGTATGGCTTATATTTGTTCACCTAGTTGTTTCATCGGATATTTATCTTCAAGCATTTTGCAAAAACCTCGCACTAGAGGTTGCACTTGCATGCAATCCCCTGCGTAAATGGCAGAAATGTTTCTGACTCTTGTCATCATCTTCGTTGGGTCAGCAGCTGCTTGGCGTGGATCATCGTTGCTCTCTCTTTTTTCCTTTCTTCTTTGTATTTTCTTTCGCTTAGGCATAGCTTTGGTCTTGTATGATTTTGCTATATGCTAACATGATCCTTTGTGTGTGTGCGCGCCGTGGTGTTGAATGTGTGCATGCTAGTCGTGTAGAGGTCAAGTGCATATTCGTTGTGTTTATAACTTTATATCCACTCAGTTTGATGCTATATTATCAGTCAATAAAAATGCGCTTTATCAGAAAAAAATCAACGACTCTGTTGAACTGAGCTCACAACTAATTACTCCATCGGCTCTTGCTTTAGAACCGGCATATATATGGATAGGACAAGACATGCAATTCATTTTTCGTTAGTACCTATAGTGTACTACTGGAATTCCACATAGCAAATATAGAGATCGAATCTGTTGTGTAAAACAAATTAATCTGTAAGCATATGTACACTGGCGTTTTATCTTAACTAAGATGCGGTGTGGTAAAGTGGCAAAGAGTAAACGTGTAAAGAACTTTGTAGTGTTGGTCCTCAAATGGCTTAGTAGCCTCTTTTTGTTGCGACGGACTTAGTAGCCTATTTGTTGGATGAGTTAGTTCACATGCATATGGCGCATTCGTTGTGTGTTTCTGTGCGTGTGTGTGTCATTGCATGTCATCGTGATCAGCTTGTACTAGCAACAACGAGAGAGATATAATTAGGGAGGATCACAATGGAGTAGACACAAACTGACTCGACTGCATGGGAAGTGACGAGGAAGATGTCATCTTCCCCTCGCTGCCCACAAATTAAGCTGCCACTGACACATTCCAGCAGTGGAACTAAAAATTAAACCACATGCGCGTGCATGTGATGCCAGCAGAACACCCTCTAGGATACACCATTGCCACTACAGCTTGCTCTGATATTGCCTGCAGCTAGCTAGCAGCTAGCAGGACCGCAGGCATGACTAGTATACTAGTTGGATTCCATTCTCCACAGCACACATATTCCCTTCTCTCTTCTCCATGCAACTCTTTGTTTCCTTCCTAATACCTCTCCCAACCGTAACATACCCAAAGACTCTTGTAATCGTTCTCTCCTTTGTACTGGCCTGAATGATCACTCTTATAATCTATGCTCGATTTGTTCCCATCCTTGGATTGCACTGCCTTTGAATAAAGGCGCCAGAAGCCCATCCGGTGACTTAACTTCTGTGGAAGAGAAGTCATAGTCTCGCAATGAACTAGCTGCAGAGCATGCAGTTAGCTAGCTACGTGAAGAGACCGGTCACGTCCAGTTACCACCAGTATAGTGCACCGTTCTCCGAGCAATATATACACGGGGGAGTCAGAGCTAGCTAGATGTCAACGGTGACATTTACAGAGGAATTTATGACCATCTGCTTGGCATTGAGCAGCTGGCTGCTTGCCCCATCAGGCCAGGGCCAGCGGGTGTAAGGGGCCATAGAAGCTTTCTGCAATGGTGCAAGTGCATCTACTACTGCATGCCTTATTAGCATGTGTACATGAACTGGTGCATCGTACTTACACATCCCTGGATAGGCAGCTGCAGAACTTCGGATCGCTCAAAGCGTGTAATCTGCCCCGGATGTTTTTTATAGGAACAGTGAGACTCTATACCTGTATATTTTTTCTTGCAAAATTTGTGAAACGTATGCACATATATAAGAAGGATGGGAAAAACAATATGTAAACCAAATTAAAGGAGCTCTCAGGTATAGCCCCAAAAGCTGCTAGAGCCATTAAGAACAAAAAGAAAGCAACCAAGCTTGGAACCATCCCCTGGATGTTAGAATAAATCCGAGGCCACCATCGATCATCCGAGGACCAAGTAATCACACGAGCACGACACCGAGATTTGTTAACGAGGTTCACCAATATGGCTACATCCCCGGGGCTTGACTATGGGCACTCCTCCCCATGACACCGCTACAATACTGCACCCGGTCGCCCTGGACGCCGGCACATGCCGTCGGCTTCCCCTGCGTTCCAGTGCTATTATGTTGGCATAGGTTACATCGTGTGTCTACCCCCGCTATATATGATAGGCCTAGGATACAAGTGTCCTATTAGGACACGACTCCACGTCCTATGTAAACACAATACAACTCATAGTCCAACTGTAGCCTACCTTGTACACAATATTCGACATAACTCTAACAAACTCCACCTTGGCGAATATTCTCCACCACCATGAATTCGTCAATGCGTCAAACTTCCATGTACATTGGACTTGAGCTTATCCCGTGAGTTCCGCTGCTACTCCAAAGACTCCATATGACTCCACCTGCAACTTGTAGTCCCTCCTTTTCTTGACCACGGTCAACACTCGAGCAAAATTAAGTTCCACATTACTCTAGTTTGTGCTCCCAACTTCCAGAGTATCAGTCCACCGCCATCACACATCGATCATTGACCTGCGTGAAAGTGAACAACTCACATATTGGGTGTCACACATAAGAGTTGCCTGAACTCAACATCATAGCTCCTTTCTTGACCGCCTGTCTGAAACTTGAAAGAATTTCACCGTTGCTTGTAGTCATCCTGAGTCAAAATTCGCAGTTGTCTCACCACATGTATGACCACCAGAGCCCTGGGTCGTCTCCATGTCCCGTGCATACCGCACGCCTCGCCGCTATTACCGCGTCGAGCCTCCGCTGTCCCAGTCGAGTCTCAAGGGTCGCGAACCCACACCACTCAACCTTCACTGCAGAGTATCACCGATCATCACACCGACCGGTGACGAGTTTCACGCTTCCATCAGACCACTGGGCTCCAGTCCAAATTACGTGTCACTCGCTTTTCCCGCCGAATAGGCTTCGATTCTCTGAATCCTTACACCGTAGCCCCTCAATCCAGCTCCACCTTCAACGTGACTCCATGGTAGATGATCAGTCCACCCTCGCGCCCTGTCGACTTCAAGCTTTCATGTGCACCATTTTGAATCAACCCCGCGCCATAGTCTTGTCGAAGCCACACAAGCCCTCTGGGCCTACACACGTGTTTCCACGCCCAGAAGCCGGTCACCATCAGCATCACGCTCTTACGTCGTCATCGCCGATCCCATCACCGTCTTCTGTACCAACCGACTTGCGTCGATCCGTCAGACTGTCCAGGCCAACTGCCCTATGTGCCTGACCTGAGCCGAACTGTCCTGACTACAACCATCTGCAACCCCTCAAAGCTCCGGGGATGTAGCCATATTGGTGAACCTCGTTAACAAATCTCGGTGTCGTGCTCGTGTGATTACTTGGTCCTCGGATGATCGATGGTGGTCTCGGATTTATTCTAACACTGGACCTGGATAGATGCAAGTTTCAATTGCACAGGACTGCATGATGCACTAGCTCAACTGTGTTTGTCTTGCCCGTGAGCTGGTTGCGCTCCCATGGACAAGTCTGGTCAGTGAGTCTAACAGCTACAAGTGTACTGAAGGGTTGTCCGCGAGCGAGCTATCTAGCTAATAAGCTAACTGGTCTGTTGAGTGGTCATGGAAATGATACTATAGTACATGAAATATATGTTACGGATCGATGCACATGGTTAGAGGAATGTCGTCGTCTTTAGCTGCAGGATTTTGCTGTATATTATATGTGAGATGTGATATGCTTGCAAAGGGGATGGTTGTTGGCGAGAGGAGATTGCATATCAAAATATAAGGTTGCTGTACTGCGAGCACTATGTGCAGTACTGGGATGCGTGTTCAATAATCGGGTGGGAGAGAATATGGAATCAAACGCAGTGGTCGCCACATGCGTATTTAAATCCAACGATTGTACTACTGGATGTAGTGTATATAGTATGTTAGTGCTCAGCAAGACAAATATACCTTCAAGATGTGTGGAACGTCGCAAGGTTATATTTTATGACAACGATACATGCTGAAGCATTCACTCAGAGCAGTATAATACTTCAGATGGAGCTTCACATGAAGACGCATATACATACGAATGTAGTCAGGGGCTTGGCCGGGGTGTTAATTTAGTTTTTTGAATAATAATCAGGGGCGTTCCCACCTGTACATATTACTCACGGTAAGCAGTTTACAAAGGTTGCCATGCAATCAAAACTCACAGCAAATAATCTATCACAGAATGACATATAATCATTTAATTGCGTTGCATCACATTCCATTCCATTACCAAATTTTTCATATTTCATAATATATTATATTATTAGTACGATTTTTCAGTAGGTCTTCTTTTTTTGGGGAATTTTTTTTCGATCTATTCATCACCTGTCAAGATAATACAAAGAACACCAGAAGTAACAATTACATTGAGGCTCGTAGACCACCTAGCGACGACTACAAGCACTGGAGCGAGCCAATGGCGCGCCACCGTCCTCGCCCCTCCATCATCGGAGCTGGGCAAACTCTCTTGTAGTAGATAGTTGGAAAGTCGTTGTGCAAAGGCCCTAGAGGACCAGCACACCAGAATAGCAATTGTTGTCGATGAAGATAAGCGTAGAGCAGAAGGGTCAAACTTGTAGACACATGAAGTTAGACGAACGAAGACTGGATCCAAGCGGATCCACCGATGACAAACGCCGGTTGAATCCTGCGAGATTCGCCGGAGACAAATCTCCACATGCCCTCCGGCAACACTAGAATCACTATCCGGACGGGGGCTAGGCGGGGAGAACCTTATTCCATCTTCAAGAAGCCGACGCCTCCTCGCTTTCCTGAGTAGGACATAAACCCTACAAAAACTCAAGAAAATACCCCAAAAAAGGAGTCCTCCCGCTGGAAAGAACCGGGACCCACCGGTCTCCATGGCCCTAAGGCCATAGGGGGCAAGGCAGGCCGGTGGCTGCTCGGCGGGAGACAACGGAACCCTAGTGCTAGCTACCCTGGTTCCTCCTTCGTCCGCGAGCTCATGGCCTTCTTTGACGACTGAAGTTAGCAAGTAGAACCCTAGTGGCATATAAATGTGTATTCTCATATAAAATGACAAGAAATGCTCGACCACATCAATGTTGTGGACAAAAAGACATGCTTTGCACCTCTTGCACCTCCTCCGTTTTCCGAAAATCCCAAAATCAGTGCAAACACGTATTAGAGATTCGGGCACTTGTTTACTTGAAACTCAAAAGAAATCCTGAATTTTTGTACTACTTATACTTCCAAAACATACTACTAACATAATATAACTAGTTCACTAATACAACATACTATCAATCTACCAACACATATTCTCTAACTTGGTATTTACATTTATCTACTTCACTCATCTACTGAAACTAGTTCACTGCCTCAAAGATCCACCGGTAGAGGTTGGGACAACATCAATCTCACCCTCGGTGGAGCTGCACAGGTGAAGGAGTCCTTGACTAGGGGATCCTCGAGCTACCGGCCTGTCCTTATGGGCCGGACAGTTGGGCTACGCTATAGCTACTAGAAGGTCGAGCTATGAGGCGATCCCGTATCCGGACGGGAGATCTTCGGTGCCTTGGTGTGCCCTCCAAGTCAAGATGAGAAGAATCGACATGTTTGTTCCTTCCATGTAACCGACCATGTGTAAACCCTAGTACCCCTTGGTGTCTATATAAACCAGAGGGTTTAGTCCATAGAGGCTAGAACAACATCATCCTACTCGCCTAGGGTTTAGTTCATCTGATCTCGTGGTAAATCGACTCTGTTATCCATCCATACACTTCAATATAATCAAGCAGGACATAGGGTTTTACCTCTTCGAGAGGGCCCAAACCTGGGTAAACACCGTGTTCTTCGTCCCTTGTTACCCATTGATCCAAGGTCCACAGCTCGGGAACCCCCTACCCGATATCCACCGGTTTTGACACCGGCATTGGTGCTTTCATTGAGAGTTCCGATGTTGGATTGCCAAAGGATTAATGGCTCGCCTGATCATCGGAGATGGCGTCAACATTGAGGACATCTTTGTCCCCATCCAGCTCTTCACGTTCGACATCATCGTTTTGCATGCCAACCCGACCGGTCATCTCGACCAGGTCGACAGCTTGGTCCCTGAGCACCAGATCAGATTAGGTAACCTAGAGTACGTCGATGATGCTCGGGGCGATCTGAGCTACACTGGCTTCTCGGCTTTGCCTGAGCCACCCAAAGACCCTGAAGCTTCAACTTCAGAATCTCTTTCGAGCACCATCCCTGGGTTGGCCCTTACTTCGTGTACAGCCTCAAGCCTGGAGGTGATCTCTGTATCCGAAGACCGGGAGTTAACCCCGGCCGGACTCGCTTAACTTACCTCTTATCCGGCCTTGAGCCTGGAAGTGATCTCCGCGTCCGATGACCGGGAGTCAACCTCGGCCGGACTCACTTCTCCTGCCTTGGATCCGGCTTCAACCCTAGATGCGACTACGGCGTACGAATACCAGGGGTCGACCCTGGCCGAACTCGCCCCTCGCACCATCTCTTCGGAGGTAGACTCCGTAGAAATCCCAAACACCCATCCGACCAGTCTCTCCCTGCTAAATGAGATGCTGGATCGGATCCAGACGATGACGATATCACGGATGGCCCGTCCTCAACCAACGCTAGGCTTGGTCTCGAGGCAAGCCACGGGGAATTTTATGCCCCAACCACAACCCACTTGGTAGCCACTGTCGACAACTTAACCGACATGCTGGATTACGCCTACGAGGAGGCCGATGACATGGACGAGGATATCGACGTCCCAGCCCATGATGTCCCCCCTACAACTGCCCCGGCAATAGGAAGATGGATCGCCACCTCCAGCTATGATGTGTACATGGTCGACACACCTAAGGAGGACGGCGACGACCTTAACAAGGGAACACCAAAACGCCGACGCCAGCGGAGGCGATCTAAGGGGAACAAAAGGAGTAAAAATGACAAACTCCACACAGAAACAAATGGCACCGGAGTGGATGACACTCCGAACGATGGAGAGGAGCTCGGTAAAAATGCCACAATGGACCTTCATAATCTCGCTCCAGAAGGCCATAACCAAGGCGGCTCCAGAGACCATGGAGACTCCGACGACCGTGTTGACTCTGAGGGCAGCAACTACATGCCTCCTTCCGAGAAGGAAGAAAGCCTCGGGCCTGAAGACTTTATTGTCCTCGAAGATCCTCTTGATCAAGAATGATTCAAGCAGCAGCTTATAGCCACCGCGCACAGCTTGAAAAAGAAGCAACAGCAGCTGAAGGCCGAGCAAAACACCCTCGACGATAGATGGACAAAAGTCCTGGCAGCCGAAGAGGGGCATGGCTACCAACAGCAAACTAAAAGCTAGCCAAAGCGGAAACCGCTGCCACAATTGACGACGAGGCCCTTGAGCCCGCACCACCAAGATATGCCCAAGTAGACCAGCCCGACCGCCCCCCTCAAGGATGGGACATGCCGGCTGGAGAGGCCGAATACCTACCCGCTCCCACCTCTCGTAAGGGCAAGGAGGTAGCACAGCCAGAATACTAATATGATATACGACAGGACCTAGCCGCTAGAGCAAGGCAGTCAAGGTCCATTTACGGATCTAGAGAGCATGCCCCGACTGGATGGGATGGATACCAAGCTTGGCGCTATCAAAACAATAGAGTTTGGAACAGCGCCACGCCGAGATGGCAGCCGATCTCTGGTGCAACATAGCCCGGGTTAGGGGCGCCGCTCACCCGATATTCTTCACAGATGAGGTGATGCAGCATCAATTCCCTGAAGGGTTTAAACCCGTTAACATCGAACAATACGATGGGACTACAGACCCGGCCGTATGGATCAAAGATTTTCTTCTCCATATTCATATGGCTCGAGGAGACTATCTCCATGCCATAAAATACCTACCACTTAAGCTCAAAAGACTAGCCACGCATTGGCTAAACAACCTCCCTGAAAACTCCATTGGGAGCAGGGAATAGCTCGAGAATGCTTTCCGAGCCAACTTTCAAGGCACTTATGTTCGGGCCCCGTATGCCGATGACCTGAGCCATGTGGTCCAACAGCCGGGAGAATCAGCCCGGAAATTTTGGAATCGGTTCTTGACTAAGAAGAATCAAATCATGGATTGTTCAGATGCCGAGGCAATAGCCGCACTCAAACACATCATTTGAGGCGAATGCCTAGCTCGTCAGCTCGGCCAAGACAATCCGAGGACGATGTCGGATCTCACCTCACTCATGACCCGCTTTTGCGCGGGCGAGGATAGTTGGCTTGCTTGAAGAAGCAATAACCCCGAAGACCCAGGCACTTCGGAAGTCCGGGACGGAAACAGGAAGCCATGGTGCAATAAAAATAAGCGTCACCACAATGGCGCTAAAGCCGAGGATACTGCAGTGAATGCCGGATTCAGTAACTCAAGAAACCCTCTATAGGGAACAAGGATGGCCCGACCGCACTCGACAAGATCCTGGATAGGCCTTAACCGATACATGGCAGCCAAGACAAGTCTGCCAACCACACGAACCATAATTGTTGGGTGATCAAACAGGCAGGCAAGCTCACAGCCAAGGAGCCAGGCAAGGTCCCTCGCAACAAGCACAACGATGAGCCTCACGGGCCGAACAATGGAGGACAGAAGCAATTCCCTCCTGAGGTAAAAATAGTGAACATGATCTACGCCACACATATACCTAAGAAGGAGAGGAGGGGACCATGGTCAAAACTGTGCTAGGCTGGCCAACATGGCTGGATCCATGAAGGGTGCATTGACCTTTGTCAGATCCGCACGGGGCTTAATCACTGCTACTGGATTTGACAGAGTGTCGCTGAAAGTGTATCTCTTAGATACCCCTCTTGGGTTTTGGCGATTAATGGCAAACCATTGAGAAGACTAATTATTTATCATGTTTTATTCAGGATTACAGTCTTTAAAGTTGTGTGGATATTATTTGTGACCCCTACCTCAAAGTTTTCAAGATGGTGTCTTCCTCAAGTTTTTAGATTGTAATCTATAAGCTTTTAGTGAATCCAAGATTCATGTTGAGTTTTTTGGGAAACGTAGCATGCAATTTCAAAAAAAAATCCTACGCTCACGCAAGATCTATCTAGGAGATGCATAGCAATGAGAGGGGGAGAGTGTGTCCACATACCCTCGTAGACCAAAAGCGGAAGCGTTAACTTAACGCGGTTGATGTAGTCGAACATCTTTTTAAATCAACTGATCAAGTACTGAACGTATGGCACCTCCGAGTTCTACACACGTTCAGCTCGGTGATGTCCCTCAAACTCTTGATCTAGTAGAGGCACGAAGGAGTCGATGAGTTCTGTCAGCATGACGGCATGGTGACAATGATGGTGATGTTATCCACGCAGGGCTTCGTCTAAGCATGATAACCCACAAGTATAGGGGATCAATTGTAGCCTCTTTCGATAAGTAAGAGTGTCGAACCCAACGAGGATCTAAAGGTAGAACAAATATTCCCTCAAGTTCTATCGACCACCGATACAACTCTACGCATGCTTGACGTTCGCTTTACCTAGAACAAGTATGAAACTAGAAGTACTTTGTAGGTGTTGTTGGATAGAATTGCAAGATAATAAAGAGCATGTAAATAAAAAGTACGGGCTATTTAGATAAAGAAGCAATAAAGTAAATATAACGAGTGTGTAAAAGTGGTGGTAGGAGTTGTGAAATTGTCCCTAAGCAATTGACTACTTTACTAGACCGATAGCAAGTTTTATGTGGGAGAGGCATAAGCTAACATACTTTCTCTTCTTGGATCATATGCACTTATGATTGGAACTCTAGCAAGCATCTGCAACTACTAAAGATCATTAAGGTAAAACCCAACCATAGCATTAAAGCATCAAGTCCCCTTTATCCCATACGCCACAACCCCCTTACTCGGGTTTATGCTTTTGTCACTCAAGCAACCCACTATAAGCGAATCATGAACATATTGCAACACCCTACAGCGGGAATCCCTCACGCTTGCGCGACATGGAGGGCACAATAGGACAGGAACATAACCACAAGCAAATTAAACCAATCATAGCAATTCATCAATCACCGATAGGACAACGAAAGTCTACTCAGACATGATAGGATGGCAACACATCATTGGATAATAATATGAAGCATAAATCACCATGTTCAAGTAGAGGGTACAGCGGGTTGCGGGAGAGTGGACCGCTGAATATAGATGGGGGAAGGTGATGGAGATGTTGGTGAAGATGATGGCAATGTTGGTGTAGATCGCGGTGATGATGATGGCCCCCGGCAGCGTTCCGGCGCCATCGGAAGCAAGGGGGAGAGAGCCCCCTTCTTCTTCTTCTTCCTTGACCTTGTCCCTAGATGGGAGAAGGGTTTCCCCTCTGGTCCTTGGCTCCCATGGAGTGGGAGGGGTGATAGCCCCTCCGAGATTGGATCTGTCTCTCTGCCTCTCTCTATTTCTGCGTTCCTTGATTCTGCCCTTTCACCGTTTCTTTTATATCTGGAGATCCGTAACTCCGATTGGGTTGAAACCTTCGCCCAGATTTTTCTCTGAAAATTAGCTTTCTTGCGGCAAAAGAAGAGCATCAACTGCCTTACACGGTGCCCATGAGGGTTAGGGGCGCGCCTGCCTCCCTGGGGCGCGCCCCCTACCTTGTGGCCCCCTCGGGCACCATCTCGCGTTGATTTTTCCTCCCAAAAATCACAAATATTATATTCTCCGTCCATTTTTATCCTGTTTGGACTCCGCTTGATATAGGGTTTCTGCGAAACATAAAACATGCAACAAACAGGAACTGGCACTGGGCACTGGATCAATATGTTAGTCCCAAAAATAGTATAAAAAGTTGCCAAAAGTATATGAAAGTTGAATAATATTGGCATGGAACAATCAAAAATTATAGATACGATGGAGACATATCAGCATCCCCAAGCTTAATTCCTGCTCTTCCTCGAGTAGGTAAATGATAAAAAGATAATTTTTGATGTGGAATGCTACCTAGCATAATCTTGATCACATATCTAATCATGGCATGAATATTAAGACACGAGTGATTCAAAGCAATAGTCTATCATTTGACATAAAAACAATAATACTTAGGGCATCCCAACAAACAATCATGTCTTCCAAAATATCAATGCTTCAGAACGTTATCCCTACAAAATCATATAGTCTTGTATGCTCCCTTTTCTTAACACAAGGTACCCCTCATGCCTATCCCAGTGTCAGCCAAGCAATTGTTTCATACTTTAGTATTCTCAAACTTTTTCAACTCTCACGCAATACATGAGCGTGAGCCATGGATATAGCACTATGGGTGGAATAGAATATGATGGTGGAGGTTATGTGGAGAAGACAAAAAGGGAGAAAGTCTCACATCGACGCGGGTATAATCAAGGGGCTATGGAGATGCCCATCAATTGATGTCAATGCGAGGATTAGGGATTGCCATGCAACGGATGCACTAAGAGCTAAAAGTGTATGAAAGCTCAAACTGAAACTAAGTGGGTGTGCATCCAACTTGCTTGCTCATGAAGACCTAGGGCATTTGTGGAAGCCCATCGTTGGAATATACAAGCCAAGTTCTATAATGAAAATTCCCACTAGTATATGAAAGTGACAATATAGGAGACTCTCTATATGAAGAACATGGTGCTACTCTGAAGCACAAGTGTGGTAAAAGGATAGTAACATTGCCCCCTTTTTTGGATGGGCTTCTTTGGCCCCCCTTTTTTTATTTAGGCTTCTTTGGCCTCTCTTTTTTTGAATGGGGCAATGCTCTATAATGATGATCATCACACTTTTATTTACTTACAACTCAATATTACAACTCGATACTAGAACAAAGATATGACTATACGAATGCTTCCGTGGTGTACCGGGATGTGCAATGATCTAGCGTAGCAACGACATCAAAAAAAGACAAGCCATGAAAACATCATGCTGGCTATCTTATGATCATGCAAAGCAATATGAAATTAATGCTCAAGTCATGTATACGATGATGATGGAAGTTGCATGGCAATATATCTCGGAATGGCTATGGAAATGCCATGATAGGTAGGTATGGTGGCTGTTTTGAGGAAGATATAAGGAGGTTTATGTGTGATAGAGCGTATCGTATCACGGGGTTTGGATGCACCAGCGAAGTTTGCACCAACTCTCGAGGTGAGAAAGGGCAATGCATAGTACCGAAGAGGCTAGAAATGATGGAAGGGTGAGAGTGCGTATAATCCATGGACTCAACATTAGTCATAAAGAACTCACATACTTATTGCAAAAATTTATTAGCCATTGAAACAAAGTACTACGCGCATGCTCCTAGGGGGGAGGTTGGTAGAAGTTAACCATCGCGCGCCCCCGACCTTCATGCAAAGATAAACAATCAAAATACAATGCGCGCCAATTTGGTTACATAGTTAGTAGACCATACGTGCATGCTTCATGAATCACAAACCTTAAAACCAATATCCTTACTAAACACAACCATCTACTAGTACCTCCCATATATTATCATCTCTATATCGCAAAACTATTGCAAGGAATCAAACATATCATATTCAGTGATCCACAAGTTTTATGTAGGATTTTTATGAGTAACCATGTGAATGATCAATTCCTGTCATCTCTCTAAATAGATATAAGTGAAGCAAGAGAGTTTAATTCTTTCTACAAAATATATGCCCACGCTCTAAACAATATAAATGAGGCAAAAGAGCATTCTACAAATGGCGGTTTTCTATGTGAAGAGAATTAGGCAATCCAAACTTCAAATGATATAAGTGAAGCACATGAAGCATTCTATAAAGCCATACTCAAAAGATTTAAGTAAAGTGCAATGAGCATTCTATAAATCAACCAAGGACTATCTCATACCAGCATGGTGCATAAAAGAAAAGTGAAAACTAAATGCAAAAGACGCTCCAAGACTTGCACATATCGCATGAACGAAACGAATCTGAAAACATACCGATACTTGTTGAAGAAAGAGGGGATGCCTTCCGGGGCATCCCCAAGCTTAGACACTTGAGTCTCCTTGAATATTTACTTGGGGTGCCTTGGGCATCCCCAAGCTTGAGCTCTTGCCTCTCTTCCTTTTCCTCATATCGAGACCTCCTCGATCAAACACTTCATCCACACAAAACTTCAATAGAAAACTTGGTAAGATCTGTTAGTATAATAAAGCAAATCACTACTTTAAGTACTGTTGCAAACCAGTTCATATTTTGTTTTTGCATTGTGTCTACTGTAATATATCTTTTCCATGGCTTAATCCACTGGTAGAAATTGATAGTTTCATCAAAACAAGTAAACTATGCATCAAAAACAGAATCTGTCAAAAACAGAACAGTCTGTAGCAATCTGAACATTCACCATACTTCTGGTACCCCAAAAAATTTACCAAAATTATGAAAAATAAAAAATTTGTAAAGCAAGACAGTGCAAAACGAATCAGAACCGTTTGACATTCCAGTAAAAATTGTAAAATCACGCACTACAGCCAAAGTTTCTGTCCTGCACCGTACAAACCAACAAGCATTGTAAACATCCTAAAGGCAAACCTTGGCACATTATTTTTATAATACAATGGAATTCTACAAGGGGATAATTATTTTTGTTGAAGAGTGTATGCAATCAAGATTCGCAAAGTTTTAGTGAGCATGAACAAAGTTCAAGGAGCTCCCCCACTTCAACAATGCTTGTCTTTCTCACTTTCACTTTCCTTTTTGAAAAGTTTTGGGTTCCCCTCTTTATTTTTTTTGTTTTTAGACTATATAAAAGAACACAACAGAAATAAACGACTCTCTAAAACTTCCGGGTTGTCTCACTGGCAGCACTTTCTTTAAAGCCATTAAGCTAGGCATATAGTGCTCAAGTAATGGATCCACCTGGATCCCAAGGTATATCAAAGCCAATTTTAATTAACAATGATTTGTAATTTAGTAGTGATCACAAAGTAACATATATCAAGCAACAACGAAGTCTAACTCTCTTCCTATGCATCGGCATGTCATAAAGAACAATTCATGCACACCAAGTAAAGGCCAATGCATAGTATAAGCAGTTTCTTGCAATTTTATCATATTGGAAACATAGAGAGGTGGAGATATAGTTCCTCTCTCATAATAATTGCAAGTAGGAGAAGCAAGCACATGCATATTATATCTATCAAAATCATCATGTGTAGTAGTAAAACACAACCCATCAATATAATCCTTAATAAGCACAAACTTCTCCGATATAGTGTAGTTTGGAGAATTCAAAAAGATAATAGGACTATCATGCGTGGGTGCAATAGCAACAATTTCATGTTTAACATAAGGAACTATAGCAAGTTCATCTCGATAAGCATAATTCATATTGTCATCTTGGCCACAGCATAACAAACATCATCAAAAAGGGATATTTCAAGAGAATCAACGGGATCATAGCAATTATCATAGCAATCATCCTTCGGTAAGCACGAAGGGGAATTAAACAATGTATGAGCTGAAGAGTTACTCTCATTAGAAGGTGGGCACGGGTAGCTAATCCGCTCTTCCTCCTTTTGTTCTTCGCTCTCATCATCATCTTTTTCATCCAATGAGCTCACAGTTTCATCAATTTCTTCTTCCATAGACTCATGCAAAATATTAGTCTCTTCTTGGACAGCGGAGGAATCATCAATATATAGTTTGACATAGGCATTAGAAGCATAATTATCATAACAATATTTAAGTATGGCAAAAAATTTAGATTTGTAAAGAGTAGCATCATACTTTTCAATCAAAGAAGCAATTTCATAAGCACCCTTAAAAGCAACAAATTCTTCAATTTGTTGAACATCATAGTAATTATAAACACCCTTAGCATACAAAGATATGATTCCATTATCACTAAGCTCACATTGGTAGGGAAGGTGTTTCTTAGGGTTTTCAGAACAACAAGTAAAATCATATATTTCACATAAATTCCAAGCATAGCATTGCAAACGATGAATTTGATCCAGTAGAAGTTTCCCTTTTTCAGATATACAGTGTCGCACATAATAAGCATGCTCATCTAAAGATTTGCCCTCAACTAAGCTAGTTGGGTTTCAGCACGAGCACAGAGGGATCGAAGATGATCCAAGTAAAAAGCTTCAGGAGTGTGATAGATTTTGAGTGATTCTTCAACCATAAGTTCAATAGGTACAACTATTTTTTTGGTATTTTGCGTTTCCTAACCATAACTAAAGATAGAAAACAACTAAGAAGAACAAATAAAAATTATTTAGTGTAAGTGCATCTAGTGCCACCCCTAGTTGGTTTTGTAGTATTGACGACAAAGTTGGTTGAGGGACTAATGCGTTTGTGAGAATTGCAGGATAACGCAGGTAGTGTCCCTCATTGATTCGGTTTACCTACCGGAGATGACCCCTAAAAATGTATGAAGACATTGAAGACAATGGTGGTATGTGAAGATATTCACATTGAAGACTATGACATTAGAAGACATTGAGCAAAGACTATGGAGCACGAAGACTGTGTTGTTTCGTTGTTTCCTTTTCTTCTTTGTTGAGTCATAGGAACCACCGTACTGTTAAGTGGGGTCCAAGTGAACAAAGTCAGAGTGACTGAAGTGATGCTCAACCCAAATCCTATGTCTTCAAGCGAAGACAATGAGAGCAAATCTTATCCAGAGCTGGATGAGTCAGCTTTGCTTGTAGCCCAAGTAAAGTTGCCGTGTGTGTTTGAAATCTGACCGTTGGAACACGTGTCAGTTCCTTAGTGACCCAGGGTCATTTCAGACATATCAGGTCGGGTTGCCTTGTGGCTATAAATAGCCCACCCCCTACACCATAAATTGGTGGCTGCTCAGAGTTAGTTTACGGCTTTTGTCGTTTTGAGAGCGACCCACCTCGAAGCCTTTGAGAGAGAAATCCTTGCGAGGACAAAGCCCAAACACCCAGAGCCAAAGAGTGTTTGGCATCACTGAAGTCTTTCTGTCTGTGTGACCTGAAGACTTATTACACTTGAGGACTGTGTATCCTCCAGCCGGTTAGGCATCGCATTCTGAGCATCCAAGAGTCATTGTGGATCGCCGGTGAACGAAGTCTGTGAAGGTTCAGAAGTCTACCTTGAAGACTTACCAGAGTGATTGGGCGAGGACTGTGTGTCCTTAGCTCAAGGGGAATAAGGTGAAGACGCGGTCTTCTAAGTTGAATCTCAGCCTCCCTAACCAGACGTACAGTTGTCACAGCAACTGGAACTGGTTCAACAAATCCTGTGTCTTCAACAAGTGACTGGTTCTATCCCTTCCCTCCTTTACTTTGAGATTGTCTTTGTGAAGTCATTGCTTATTTGTCTTATCTGTTTGACTTCATTGCTTGACTACTATCGTTGATTGGCTTCATACTATCTTCCATCCTGATCCTTACTACCTAGCTGCTATTAGTCTTTGTACGTTCACATTATTGCATACTTGACTATGACTTACTTGTTGTAGTTTATCTTCCGCTGCATATCAATTAGGTCATTTCTATTGTTTGTCTTCGAAACTTCCAAGTTTTGAAGACTTTGATAAAAATCGCCTATTCACCTCCCCTCTAGTCGATAACTAGCACTTTCAATTGGTATCAGAGCAAGGTACTCCCTTGTTCTATGTGATTCGGTTTAACCACCTGGAGTTTAGCTATGTCGACTGCAGGGATAATCAAAGTCGCCACTGCTTGTCCCGTGTTCGATGGAACTGAATATCCCTACTAGAAGAATAAGATGCGCATGCATCTTGAAGCCATTGATGTCGACCTCTGGTATGTCGTCAAGAACGGCGTTCCTAAAACTGGTGAAGGTGTCACTCCTACTGATGTCAAGAAGTTCATTCAACTGGACTCCACTGCAAAGAACATCATCTGTGGTCATCTGACCAAAGGACAGTATGGCCATGTGAGTGCTCTGGAAACGTCAAAGCTAGTCTGGGACTGGCTATCCAAGGTCAACGAAGGCGTCTCTACACAGAGAGACCAGAGGATCAGTGTTCTTCGCAATCTCTTCAACCGCTTCAAGAGAACGACAATGAAAATGTCCAGCTCACGTTTGATCGCCTCACCGACATCACAAATGAGCTTCAGGCTCTTGGCGCCACTGAGATTACCAAGCATGAAATCGTCAAGACACTACTGAGATCACTTGACAGCTCCTTTGACACCCTTGCCCTCATGATACAAGAACGTCCTGACTTCAAGACACTCGATCCGTCTGATATACTTGATAGGCTCAACACACATGAGTTCCAGCTTTCTGAGAAAAGAGATATCTATGGTCCCAATTATGGCCGAACTCGCGCTTTGAAGGCAAAAGTGGTTTCCTCATCTGAAGAAGAATCTGACTGCGGTTCTGATGATCCTGAAGACATTGGAAAGGAACTTGCCATGCTTGTGAAGAAGTTCCAGAGGTTCACCAAGAAGAATGGCTTCAGAAAGTCTTCACGATCTAGCTCAAGAAATGATGAAGCTTCCACTCATGACAACAAGAAGAGAACATGTCACAAGTGTAAGAAACCTGGACACTATATCTCTGAGTGTCCTCAGTGGGACAATGAGAAGAAGAAGAAGAAGAGCAAGGAATATGACCCTGATGACAAGAAGAAGAAGAAATCTTCAAAGTCTTCTTCTAAGTCCTCATCAAGGTCTTCATCACATAAGAAGAGCTCATCTGGCAAGGCTCGTGCTTTTGTTGGCAAGGAAATGGATTCAGAGGAGGAGTCTGCTTCTGAGGAGGTGGAGGTGGAGTCTGAAGAAGAGTCCGACCCTGGCGTTGCAAGTCTGGCTCTAGCCACAGCCTATGTTGCCAAGTCCATCTTCAACACTGAAGACAATGACTTCCACACCAACGCTGAAGCTGATGACATGGACGATCCTGCTCCCACCTACTACTTCATGGCACGTGGTGCCAAGGTAAAATCACGTGATGCTTACTTTCAAACATCAAGTGAAGATGACTCTGATTGTGAATCCAAACCCAGCTACAAAACACTTGCTAAAATTGCTACTGAACAACAAAGGGCTATGGAACATACTCAAAAACTGTTAGACAAAAGCGATGACCGGTTGGACGCGGAAATGACACGTTCACAGTCCTTAGTAGAAGACATAAAAAAATCTTCATGCTAAGTACCAAGAACTTGAAAGTCTTCATGAGACGCTCTCAATCACATATGAAAGGCTCTCCTATGATTATCTTCAAAGGAAGCAAGAGCTTGAGAAATTGAAAGCGACTCATGAAGATCTTCAAAAAGAGAATGGGTCATTTCGCGCTCAACAGATCAGTTCCGCTAAGGATGGATTTGAACCACCATGTTTAAAATGCATTGAGCGTGATAACGCTACCTCTGTTGCTGAATGTTCCAATGCCGCTGCTGTTGCATTGTCTTCAACTACTGATGTGGAAACTAACCCCTCTACGGAGGATGCCACTGCTATTGCTGATGAAAATGCTAGGTTGAAGACATTGCTTGAAACAGAGATGTATAAAAGTCTGAAAGGACATCAGACACTTTGTGATGTCCTCAAAAGGCAGATTCTGAACCGAAACCCTAGGAAAGAGGGTGTTGGGTTCAAGAGGAAAATGAATGTTGATGGTTCCTACTAGAAGCCTGAGCAGTATCCCAAAACCACATGGGTTGCTGCAAAGGAACCTTCAGTGGATCCGTCTACTTTATCTGGCTTTACCTGTGCTAATCCTATTATCATTGATGAATCCTTTGATGCAAACTATAAACTATTCAAAAATCAGAATGGTGAAGTGTTTGCCAAGTATATTGGTACTAACTGCAGGAATGGACCACCTATGAAGAAGATCTGGGTTCCCAAAAGTTGTCTTGAGAATCTTCCAGTGAATGTCATCATGACACCACCAGGGAAGAAGACAAACCCCAGACCAAAGGCATCATATGGTCCAACGGCTTCATACGAATACAGGACTCACTTGAGTCACCCTAACGCCAATGTTTTGCAGGGAAATCGTGCTCAAACGTATGAATATGAACGTGTGTCCTCAAACCGCCATGTTCATAGGACTAAGAACTTTTCTGCTTATTCATATGAGTATCATTCATCTCCTGCAAGGCTATTTGCTAGGGCTTCAAAGCCGAAATTCTCAGATGCTGCACTTAGACTCATTGCTTCTAAGCCACCCCTGAAGATGTGGGTGGTGAAGAAGAATTAACTCTCTTTTGCAGAATATGGTCTCCAGCCAGCAATCAAAGGCGTCCGATACTATTGCTGGGGACCTAAAACACATTAAGGGATGATCGATAAAATGACTTACTATGTATTCCACATACGAATCGTTTACCTGTCATACTGTGTGTTCTAACCTTGATCTAAGCTGTGTTAATCCTAGTGTGCGTCAAATGCTTATGCTTCACAACATACCTTGTGAAGCCTATCCTCCTAACTGCACTGTAGGGTATGACACCTCGTGCTTCAGAATGGATTATCGACAGCGGATGCACTAATCATATGACTGGTGATCGAAGTCTTCTCATGGACTCAACCTTACGTCCATCCGACAAGAGTCAAATCACATTTGCTGACACTGGTAAAAGCAAGGTATTGGGTCTAGGTAGAGTTGCAATCTCGAAGGATCAACACATGGATAAAGTGATGCTTGTTGAATCCCTTGGGTTCAACTTAATGTCTGTCTCAATGCTTTGTGACTTGAACATGATTGTGCTATTTGGAAAATATCGTTGCCTTGTACTAATGGAATCTGACAAGTCTCTAGTCTTTGAAGGGTATAGACAAGTCTCTAGTCTCTAGATTTCTCAGCAGGTCCACAGCTTGTCGTATGTCTTCTTGCAAAAGCTTCAGAATGCTGGCTCTGGCATCAAAGGCTGGGGCATGCTGGCATGAGGAACTTACACACACTCGTCAAGAAGAAGCATGTCATAGGCATCGAAGGTGTCAAGTTCAAGAAAGATCATTTGTGTGGTGCCTGTGAAGCTGGAAAGATGACTAGGGCGAAGCACCCCTCGAAGACAATCATGACGACATCTCAACCCTTTGAGCTGCTACACATGGACTTATTTGGCCCTACTCACTACTCTACCCTCACAACAACAGCTTGTCTCTATGGCTTCGTTATTGTTGTTGACTACTCAAGATACACATGGGTGCACATAATTCTCTACAAGACTGAAGTACAAGATGTCTTCAGACGATTTGCCAATCGAGCCATGAACAATTATGGTGTCAAGATCAAGCATATCAGAAGTGATAACGGCACTGAATTCAAGAATACCGGGCTTGATCTTTATCTGGATACAATGGGAATCACTCATGAGTTTTCTGCTCCATACACACCTCAGCAAAATGGCATTGTAGAGCGCAAGAACAGAACCCTCATTGAGATGGCTCGAACAATGCTCGATGAGTAAAAGACACCAAGAAAGTTCTGTCCTGAAGCTATTGATACAGCATGTCACATCATCAACCGTGTTTACATCCACAAGCTTCTGGGCAAAACATCCTATGAGCTCCTTACTGGCAAGAAGCCAAATGTCAGCTACTTCAGAGTCTTTGGTGCTAGGTGCTGGATCAAGGATCCCCATCACAAGTCAATATTTGCACCTAAAGCTCACGAAGGCTTCATGCTCGGTTATGGAAAGGACTCGCACTCTTACAGAGTCTTCAACCTCTTTCACTAAAAAATCATTGAAACTGTGGACGTGCGATTTGATGAAACCAATGGTTCACAATGAGAGCTCCTGCCAAGCACATTAGATGAAGCTCCTCCCAGCAAATCTATCAAGCTGATGGGAACTGGTGAAATTATGCCTTCTGAAGCACAGCCTAAAGAGGAACTTATCATTTCTGCACCAAACCAACCTGAAGACAATGCTCACACCGAAGACAATCCTCCCAATGATGACAATGATCAGCATGAGGAAGGTCCTCGTCTAGTTCATCCTCGTGTTGCAAATGAAGTACAGATTGAGAAGATAATTGATAGCATCAATGCACCTGGTCCACTTACTCGCTCAAGAGCAACACAGTTAGCAAATTTCTGTGGGCATTTTTCATTTGTGTCAATATCAGAACCCAAGAAAGTTGTTGAAGCCTTTATGGAACCTGAATGGATTCAAGCCATGCAAGAAGAACTTCAATAGTTCAAGCTGAATAATGTTTGGGAACTTGTCAAGCGCCCTGACCCTCACAAGCATAACATTATTGGCACTAAATGGATATATCGAAACAAGCAAGATGAGCATGGTTAAGTCGTCATAAACAAAGCACGTCTTGTGGCTCAAGGATATACTCAAGTTGAAGGAATTGACTTCGATGAAACATTTGCTCCTGTAGCAAGGCTTGAAGCTATTTGCATACTGCTAGCCTATGATAATCACCACAACATCTTGCTATATAAAATTGATGTGAAGAGTGCATTCCTCAATGGCAAGATTGAAGAAGAAGTGTACGTTGCTCAACCACCTGGCTTTGAAGATCCAAAACATCCTGATATGGTGTACAAACTAAACAAAGCACTGTATGGCCTCAAACAAGCTCCTCGCGCTTGGTATGATACGATCAAAGACTTCCTGAAGAGCAAAGGCTTAAAACCTGGATCCCTCGATCCCACACTCTTCACGAAGACATATGATGGTGAATTGTTTGTGTGCCAAATATATGTGGATGACATTATCTTCGGCTGCACCAACCAGAAGTATAGTGATGAGTTTGTATACATGATGCAAGAGCAATATCAGATGTCCATGATGGGTGAGCTGAAGTTCTTCCTTGGTCTTCAAATTCGTCAGCAAAGGAATGGCGTCTTCATATCTCAAGAGAAATATATCAAAGAGTGTCTGAAGAAGTTTGGAATGCAAGATTGCAAAGGGTACACGACGCCAATGCCAGCCAAACACCATCTTGGTCCCGACGACAATGGTAAAGAGTTCGATCAAAAGGTATACCGCTCCATGATTGGTTCTTTACTTTATCTATGTGCATCTAGGCCAGATATTATGCTTAGTTTTTGCATGTGTGCTCGATTCCAAGCGACACCAAAGGAATCGCATCACTTAGCTGTGAAGCGAATTCTTAGATATTTGGCTTACACCCCAACACTCGGATTATGGTATCCAAAGGGCTCAAGATTTGATCTGGTTGGATTCTCGGATGCTGATTATGCTGGTGACAAGGTCGATCGCAAGTCTACATCAGGCACATGTCACTTTCTCGGACGATCGCTTGTCTGTTAGTCTTCAAAGAAGCAAAACTGTGTATCACTCTCAACTGCTGAATCTGAATACATTGCTGCTGGATCTTGCTGCGCTCAGCTTCTGTGGATGAAGCAAACTCTCAAGGACTATGGCATCAATCTGAAGCAAGTCCCTCTCTTCTGCGACAACGAAAGTGCTATCAAGATTGCCAACAATCCAGTCCAGCACTCGAAGACAAAGCACATTGAAATTCGTCATCATTTTCTCGGAGATCATGTCATGAAGAAAGATATTGACATCATTCACGTCAACACTGAAGAGCAACTGGCAGATATCTTCACAAAGCCCTTGGATGAGAAAAGGTTTTGCAAGTTACAGTGTGAGCTGAATATCTTGGAATCCTCAAATGTCCTGTGATCAGGCACACATCCTAACACTTATGCATGTTGAGGACTTAGATGTGCAACACACGAAGTAAAGTATATCTTCAATCAATGAAGACTTACATTCGGAGTGTGAATACATTAACATGGAATTTGACTTCGGAGCGCCATGATAATTGTGCGTCGTGTCTGGGTCTAATACTTCCTATACGGTGGGTAACGCCACCACCAAATTTCTTGGTTTTGAAGTGTTTCACTCATGGCGTTATTGTTGAAAATCTTCGCATTTGATTTTTCTTCAACTTTCAACTTATCCTCATGATTTACTTCACTATGTTGAGTTGATTGCTTACATATATATATATATATATATATATATATATATATATATGAGTATTCTGTCCTTTACAGCATTCACTTATAGCTATGTCTTTATTTGTGAATCTTTTGAACTAAGTGAATGTGATCGGACCCTAATCTCTCTATGCTTTCTATCTCAAACTCTATCTGTCCAAATCATATGCATTCTATTGAAACTGTCAAATGTCTTCTCTACATCCTTGTCAGCAGAAGACACAGAGACAAACATCAAGTCCTTTTAAATGATTCATCTTTATTGTTGAAATCCGGAGAAGCCGGAACAACCATCCGACAAACTTGGCGGGCGTGGGAACGTGGGACAACTCTGAGTATGTTGCATGCTTGCCACGTGTCCCACAGATGTGAACAGGCAGGGGCACCTGCGTAATTGCGCTATGCCACACACCTACTTATAAATACATGTCCCCTGCGGTCAAGAAAACCTTCTTCCACCTCTCCACCTCGTCAAAACCCTAGCGCCACCGCTAGCTCTCGACGACGCCGGCGACAAAGCGCTTAGCTGCCGCGACTTTTCCGACGCCGTCCTCATGCCGGCCGCGGGCATCGTCCTCTCCGCCGCCACCGTAGGTGTCCTCCGTTGCCAAGTTAGGGCACGGTGGATTGAACTGCTCAGTTTCCTATTCATCCCATCTAGCAGTTCTTCGTGTGGTAAATATAGCTCTACTTTTACCATCTATTTGATCCGCAATGATTCATCCTATTCACCAAAATTGGTTTCTGTCTACACAATGTTAGATCTATTCTGTCTGCATCTCATATTGCCTAGTATATTCACTTAAGCTTCATATATAGTTAGATTCCTCACTTGTACTTATTCACGGATTCGTACAAATCTGGAACCAACTCTCAACATATAAGTGAATGTCTTCGCAACATGAGGTCAATGTCTTCAAACTGATTTATCTTCAAAATCTTCTGAGAATGCATATGACCTCTTCCCCTTCCCTCACATCTCTAATGCTGTCACAGGTACATGTCCGTGGGAGAATCCCTTGGTTCTCATAGTCTGCATTCGTTTGCAGAATTCTTACAGCAACACATTAACACTCCTGAAGCTAGTTCCTGTTTGACCAGCAAGCGAAAGCCCTTGAAGCCTTTGAACATATTGAAGCCATTCAGTTTGAAGTTCATGGCTGCAGAGAAATCAGTAAGGAAGGGTGGCAGACAGCGTCGACGGGGAACATCAAAGGATTTGCCTGATGACCTCGCAGAAATCTACAAGACAGATCCTGAAGAGGATTATAATCAGCGCAAGACCCGAATCCAATGGATTCGACGCTATTGTGCTGAACAATGGTTCAAGTACAAGTTCGTGACCCAGGAGTACGCTGAGAAAAATGCTATCAAGAGTCCTTGGGGTGATATTCTCTATCAAGGCCTTCCCCCCAAGAACAAAGCTGAAGCTATTGCACAAGAATTCTATCCTTGTATGGTCCGTGGACCACAGCCTAAAAATGCTGATCCATCCTCATTGCTCTGGTGTCGTGACGATAATCTCTTCAAGCGCAACTTCCAGTATGCAAAGGCATCGGCAAAGGAAAACAAGAAGTCATGGGGATTAGACTTCCATCCTGGTCCCTCGGCTCCCCGTAATGACGACACATGTGAAGCTGAAGAGAATGAGATTGGCCCCTTCACGAACCTTGATGGCCTAATCTCATACATCTTGGTACAAGGTGCCAAAGTGGATCATTCTGATAATGATGCTGATACTGATGAAGCCCCTGCTCCTCCTCCAAGGCCGCAGAAGCCCAAGAAAACTAAGGCTTCAACATCAGCTACACCTTCAAAAGCTTCTCGTGTGAAGCCACTGGCCACTTCACCTCCTGAAGACAGTGTGCAGTCTGAAGATCTTTCACGCATCTCCAAGAAGACGGAGAAGAAAAAGAAAATCATCAAGAGTACTGATCTGACATTGACTCCTGCTGCCATTCTGCGTGAAGAGCACATTGATATGTCCAGCGATGACGATCTTGCAGATGATGCTCTTGAGCAACTGATCAAGAGCAAGGAAGAAGCAGAGATCTTCAATAATTTGCCTCTCTTTGACGTGGCAATCATCCATAACTTCATTGATGAGTGGTTTGACACACCAAATCTCAGCTTTGATGACTTGCAACTTCCCATTGGCCTCGGCGTCTCCTTCAATGGCGGTATTGCTTCTGAGCTAGCTATTGCTCAGCGCATCGTCGAACTGAAGCACACGATTGACTATGAAAAGGCTCAGTTCAAGAAGCATGTGGCCACGCTCAACATGCAAGATGTCAAAAATTTCAAGATCATGCTGCACAAGCTCAAAGAAGCCTTTCACAAGAAGCGTGAAGAAGCTCGAGGCTCTAGAGAGCGCATGAAGAATCTGGCTGACAAGTGTGTGCTTGCCTACAATGAGGCTGAAAAGTGCAAGGCTCTTGGTCGTCCTGGCATCGACCCCAGGATGGCTGCAAAGAATAAGAAGCTATCAACTGTCCAACCTGCACCTTCAAGGCAGGATGAACCATGCATAGTCTTCCCAAGCAGCATGACTGGCTCGAAGCCAAAGGTCTTGTCAACCGCTTCAGAACAGAAGAAGGCGAGGGATGCAGAGGCTGAAGCCAGGAAACGGAAACCCTCAGAAGCCTCTGATGTTGCTCCCTCCAAGAAGAAGCGCAAGACCAAGAAGAATCGGGCTGCTCCCACAAAGCCCCTTGTTGTTGAACCTATCTCAGTGGTTCGCCCTGCATCTGCAAATCAAGAACTACGAATGATTGTTCATGAGCCTGCTTCCACAGAGGCTCATGAAGCTGAAGACATTCTAGCAGCTGATCCTATCACTGCTGAAGACATTGGTCACCATGACAATGTTGAAGATGATGACGTTCTTCCTCAGATTGAACACAACGTGGTATCATCGCCTGTTCTCACAAACAGCGAAATCATCAGCATTGGTCGTCCTCTGACGCCAATTGCTCAGGATGCATCATGGGTTGATCGCCCGCAACAACAAGACTCCCCCAATACTCCCCAACAACAACAAGTCACATCATCTGTGCAAGTTGAAGAGGATGAGGGCCTGCCTACTCCATCTCCAAAGGCGTCGCCTGTTCTACAAAGGCTTCGCAAAGGACCAAGGCCTCAAGTCCCTCTTCCGAGCGTTCCAGAAGAAGTGCACCACCAACCTGTTGCATGTCAAGTGTTTTCAGAAGCCACTCCAATTGTGAATGTCTCCATGTCTAAAGCCCAAGCTACTGAAGACAATCCGGCTGCATCAGCCGATGACAAACATCAAGAAGATCGTGTACCTACTCCCCCCATTCCTGATGTGAATGTGTCCGCACTAGACCCTCCAGCTCAACAAGTGGAGGTTGAAAACATTGAGGCTGCCACCACTAACACGAATGAAGCCAATGACGTAGTCATGGCTGAAGCTAATGTGGAGCCTGCACCAAGCAACATGCCAGAAGTCAATGCTGCAACTGCTCCTGAAGCTTCTGTTGTGCAGCCTGAAGCCACTGTTGCTACCACTGCTCCTGTTCCGCCACCAAGGCCCTATACAATTGAGCAAGCATACAACCATGGCGAGCTAATCACAGTAAGATGGCCCGTTCTGGTCCCTCCGCCTAATGTCTCTGGTTCTCAGTTTGATTATCACATTGAGCATAGGCCTCAAGTCCAGAAACCAAAGCCAAGACTGCCAAGGTTTCCAGGTACTGCCACATCTGTCGGGTCCTTCAATGCAAATGGCTTCAAAAGCCACAACACCTTCTTTGACGGCTCAAAGAACCCCTACTCAAGGCCAAGAATATCATCTGATCATTTCTGGAGTCATCGGCAGCGAAGCTATTACTCCTGCGTTTTGTATGATCAAGGGCGCATTTTCCCTCATATGCGTATCGACACTGAAGCCATTGCTGGACTGCCATGCTTAGAAGAAGCACTTGACTGCTTTCGTGATGCTGGTCTGCTCAGATTTGTGACAGACAAAGAACATTGGAATGAAGAACTTTTGCTTCAATTCTATGCTACCCTCCACATTCGCGGCTACAACAGGGATACAAAAACATGGATTCTCGAGTGGATGACCGGAAATGTTCATCATGAAGCCAAAGCTCTTGACATCATTGAGCTCACAGGCCTATCCACTCCTAGAGAGCTATACGAACCTGGTTGTCAAAACCACCGCAATGCACTGGAGAGCATCTTCCATAAGCCTGAACCCAACATGAGTCAGATGTTGAGCATGACGAAGCCATTGCCACATGACGCTGAATACCCAAACGAGTTCTTTGTTGATGACCTTGAGTATCTGCCGCGCACCATATATCACATCATCAAGCGGACTCTATGGCCTATCAAAGGACATTCATCAGCTGCAAAACTTGAAGGAGCCATGAAGACATTGGTCTTTTACATCCTCAATGGCATCAGCTTCAATGCACAAGATTTCTTCATCAGGCAACTGGCTGCATCTGGATCTGCCCTTTTTGGCCTGAAATTCTATGCTCCATGGGTCATGCGCCTCATCAAGCAACACTCTGCTGTCAACTATCAGCCCTTTGCTCGCAATCATGTGATCTTTCTACCAGAGGTTGATATGTCAGTTGAAGCCATATACCCTGAGCCTATGAAGAAGCCTCTTTGTCTTCAAAATGCTGAACATCAAAGCTTCACTCAGCCTATGGAAGGAGTCCAAGCTGTCACGCGTGTCTATCCGATGGCTGGAAACACTCGTCTGCCTCATCGTGCGCCAACTGAAGCTACTGAGAGCACAATTGCTCAAAGGCCAAAGAAGCGCTCTCGGGTCCTCAATGACCGAGAACTTCTTGTGGCTCTGCATAAGAAACAAGATAAGCATCATTTTTGGCTCAAGCATTAGATGCAAAGTCTCTTGGTGGATGTAAATCGCATTCGCAATCTTGCCACCAAGAATGCATTTGTCACTCACGAAACCTGTCGGCGATCATGGAAGAGTTTGACCCTGCTCAGTGCCGAAGCAGATCTTCAAGACGATGGCTTCACTGAACGATTCAAGTTTGACTCCACTCCTCCACGGAATGCTATCCTACGACGAACTCCATCCCTTGAAGACTCTGACTATTCTTCCTCCACGGCAACCGTGAATGCACAAGTGATCGATGATGAAGACGATGCTACTTCACCACCCCCTACTTCTGCATGCATCAACACTGCACCAAGTTCGTCTGCACCGCCAAATGACAACGACAACCCTGCTGCTTCAACTACTCCTCATGAGGACGAGTAGATGCTCTATGTCTTCAAACCTTTTTGGTCATTACTAACAAAAGGGGGAGAAGCATATGAGTTTGATAGTCTTCAAGCGGGTTCATATGGGCGGTTGCTTTATATTTTGATTAGTGGTTACAACTCTTGCCTTTGATACATTTTGTTCCTTGAGTTGTAACACTTAAACTCAATGGTCGGCTGCTACTTATTTGCTCTTTCATGTGCGATGATAACTTCCGCACTTAGGTCATTCCGCACTTAGATCGTTCTGCAGACGTCCATTTTCCATTATGCATGTCATTCCTTAAGTTATATCATTTCATGCATGATGTATTATCTTCATAAGTTGAAGAGGATCTCCAAAAGTACAACCTACCATGTGCATTTGCATTCCAAAAGCAAATTACTTATATGCACATCTTCAGGGGGAGCCCTTGCCTCTTATGAAGACAATACCCTATCCTTTACAATTTCACATACTTTATTCCCGTTGAAAACTTCAACCAGTTTTTCATCAATCACCAAAAAGGGGGAGATTGTAAGTGCATCTAGTGCCACCCCTAGTTGGTTTTGGAGTATTGACGACAAAGTTGGTTGAGGGACTAATGCGTTTGTGAGAATTGCAGGATAACGCAGGTAGTGTCCCTCATTGATTCGGTTTACCTACCGGAGATGACCCCTAAAAATGTATGAAGACATTGAAGACAATGGTGGTATGTGAAGATATTCACATTGAAGACTATGACATGAGAAGACATTGAGCGAAGACTATGGAGCACGAAGACTGTGTTGTTTCGTTGTTTCCTTTTCTTCTTTGTTGAGTCATAGGAACCACCTTACTGTTAAGTGGGGTCCAAGTGAACAAAGTCAGAGTGACTGAAGTGATGCTCAACCCAAATCCTATGTCTTCGAGCGAAGACAATGAGAGCAAATCTTATCCAGAGCTGGATGAGTCAGCTTTGCTTGTAGCCCAAGTAAAGTTGCCATATGTGTTTGAAATCTGACAATTGGAACACTGTCAGTTCCTTAGTGACCCAGGGTCATTTCAGACATATCAGGTCGGGTTGCCTTGTGGCTATAAATAGCCCACCCTCTACACCATAAATTGGTGGCTGCTCAGAGTTAGTTTACGACTTTTGTTGTTTTGAGAGCAACCCACCTTGAAGCCTTTGAGAGAGAAATCCTTGCGAGGACAAAGCCCAAACACCCAGAGCCAAAGAGTGTTTGGCATCACTGAAGTCTTTCTGTCTGTGTGACCTGAAGACTTATTACACTTGAGGACTGTATATCCTCCAGCCGGTTAGGCGTCGCGTTCTGAGCATCCAAGAATCATTGTGGATCGCCGGTGAACGAAGTCTGTGAAGGTTCGGAAGTCTACCTTGAAGACTTACCAGAGTGATTGGGCGAGGACTGTGTGTCCTTAGCTCAAGGGTAATAAGGTGAAGACGCGGTCTTCTGAGTTGAATCTTAGCCTCCCTAACCAGACGTACAGTTGTCACAGCAACTGGAACTGGTTCAACAAATCATGTCTTCAACAAGTGACTGGTTCTATCCCTTCCCTCCTTTACTTTGAGTTTGTCTTCGTGAAGTCATTTCTTATTTGTCTTATCTGTTTGACTTCATTGCTTGACTACTATCGTTGATTGGCTTCATACTATCTTCCATCCTGATCCTTACTACCTAGCTGCTATTAGTCTTTGTACGTTCACATTATTGCATACTTGACTATGGCTTGCTTGTTGTAGTTTATCTTCCGCTGCATATCAATTAGGTCATTTCTATTGTTTGTCTTCGAAACTTCCAAGTTTTGAAGACTTTGATAAAAATCGCCTATTCACCCCCCCCCCCCTCTAGTCGATAACTAGCACTTTCACTTAGTAATAAAGCAAACAAGCACACACGAGAATATTCACCCCACGCTATGACTCCCCAGCAACGGCGCCAGAAAAAGGTCTTGATAACCCACAAGTATAGGGGATCAATTGTAGCCTATTTCGATAAGTAAGAGTGTCGAACCCAACAAGGAGCTAAAGGTAGAACAAATATTCCCTCAAGTTCTATCGACCACTGATACAACTCTACGCACACTTGATGTTCGCTTTACCTAGAACAAGTATGAAACTAGAAGTACTTTGTAGGTGTTGTTGGATTGAATTGCAAGATAATAAAGAGCATGTAAATAAAAAGTAGGGGCTATTTAGATAAAGAAGCAATAAATTAAATATAGCGAGTGTGGAAAAGTGGTGGTAGGAGTTGTGAAATTGTCCCTAAGCAGTTGACTACTTTACTAGACCGATAGCAAGTTTTATGTGGGAAAGGCATAAGCTAACATACTTTCTCTTCTTGGATTATATGCATTTATGATTGGAACTCTAGCAAGCATCCGCAACTACTAAAGATCATTAAGGTAAACCCCAACCATAGCATCAAAGCATCAAGTCCCCTTTATCCCATACGCCACAACCCCCTTACTCGGGTTTATGCTTCTGTCACTCAAGCAACCCACTATAAGAGAATCATGAACATATTGCAACACCCTACAACGGGAATCCCTCACGCTTGCACGACACGAAGGGAACAATAGGACAACAACATAACCACAAGCAAATTAAACCAATCATAGCAATTCATCAATCACCGATAGGACAATGAAAGTCTACTCAGACATCATAGGATGGCAACACGTCATTGGATAATAATATGAAGCATAAAGCACCATGTTCAAGTAGAGGGTACATCGGGTTGCGGGAGAGTGGACCGCTGAATATAGATGGGGGAAGGTGATGGAGATGTTGGTGAAGATGATGGCGGTGTTGGTGTAGATCACGGTGATGATGATGGCCCCCGATGGCGTTTCGGCACCACCGAAAGTAAGGGGGAGAGAGCCCCCCTTCTTCTTCTTCTTCCTTGACGTTCTCCCTAGATGGGAGAAGGGTTTCCCCTCTGGTCCTTGGCCCCCATGGCGTGGGAGGGGTGAGAGCCCCTCCGAGATTGGATCTGTCTCTCTGTGTTTCTCGGTTCCCTGATTCTGCCCTTTCACCGTTTTTTTATATCCGGAGATCCGTAACTCCGATTGGGTTGAAACCTTCGCCCAGATTTTTCTCCGAAAATTAGCTTTCTTGCGGAAAAAGAAGAACATCAACCGCCTTACGAGGTGCCCACGAGGGTCAGGGGCGTGCCTGCCCCCCTGGGGCGTGCCCCCTGCCTCATGGCCCCCTCGGGCACCGTCTCGAGTTGATTTTTCCTCCCAAAATTCACAAATATTCCAAAAATATTCTCCGTCCGTTTTTATCCCATTTGGACTCCGTTTGATATGGGGTTTCTGCGAAACATAAAACATGCAACAAACAGGAACTGGCACTGGGCACTGGATCAATATGTTAGTCCCAAAAATAGTATAAAAAGTTGCCAAAAGTATATGAAAGTTGAATAATATTGGCATGGAACAATCAAAAATTATAGATACGACGGAGATGTATCAAAGCACTATGACAATATGACCGGAGGTGTAAACGGTGGAGGGGGCACCGCACATGGCTAAACAATTGATGTGCTTTGGGGTGCCCCCCTGCCCCTTATATAAAGGAGGAGGGGAGGAGGCCGGCCACAAGGGGCGAGCCAAGGAGGGGGGGAGTCCTACTAGGACTCCACTCTTAGTAGGATTCATCCCCCCCCCTTCTTTTTTCCTTCTACCGGAGGGGGAAAGGGGGAAGGAGAGGGAGAGGGAGAAGGAAAGGGGGGCGCCACCCCCTTCCCTAGTCCAATTCGGCCTCCTCCCTTGTGGGGGGCGCACCAGCCCCTTGTGGGATGGTTAGCCTCCCTCCTATGGCCCATATGGCACATATCTTCCACCGAGGGGGTTCCGGTAACCCCTCCGGTACTCCGGTATGTACCCGATACACTCTGGAACCCTTCCGGTGTTCGAATACTACCTTCCAATATATCAATCTCTACCCCTCAACCATTTCGAGACTCCTCTTCATGTTCGTGATCTCATCCGGGACTCCTAACAATCTTCGGTCAGCAAAACACATAGCTCATATAATACATATCGTCATCGAACGTTAAGCGTGCGGACCCTACGGGTTCGAGAACTATGTAGACATGACCGAGACACCTCTCTGGTCTATAACAAATAGCAGAACCTGGATGCTCATATTGGTTCCCACATATTCTACGAAGATCTTTATCGGTCGAACCGCAATGTCAACATATGTTATTCCCTTTGTCATCGGTATGTTACTTGCCCGAGATTCAATCATCGGTATCTTCATACCTAGTTCAATCTTGTTACCGGCAAGTCTCTTTACTCGTTCCATAGTGCATCATCCCGTAACTAACTCATTAGTCACATTGCTTGCAAGGCTTCATATGATGTGCATTACCGAGAGGGCCCAGAGATACATCTCCGATACTCGGAGTGACAAATCCTAATCTCGATCTATGCCAACCCAAAAAAACCTTTGGAGATACCTATAGAGCTTCTTTATAATCACCCAGTTACATTGTGACATTTGATAGCACACAAGGCATTCGTCCGGTGTCCGGGAGTTGCATAATCTCATAGTCGGAGGAATATATATTTGACACGAAGAAAGGAGTAGCAATAAAACTAAACGATCATTATGCTAAGCTAACGGATGGGTCTTGTCCATCACATCATTATCCTAATGATGTGATCCCGTTCATCAAATGACAACACATGTCCATGGCTAGGAAATTTAACCATCTTTGATCAATGAGCTAGTCATGTAGAGGCATACTAGGGACACAGTGTTTTGTCTATGTATCCACACATGTATCAAGTTTCCGGTTAATACAATTCTAACATGAATAATAAAAATTTATCATGATATAAGGAAATATAAAGTAACAACTTTATTATTGTCTCTAGGGCATATTTTCTTTAGTATCCCACTTGCACTAGAGTCAATAATCTAGTTCACATCTCCATGTAATTTAACACCAATAGTTCACATTTGTATGTGATTAGCACCCATAGTTCACATCACAATGTGACCAACAACCAAAGGGTTTACTAGAGTCAATAATCTAGTTCACATCACTATATGATTAGCACCCAGAGGGTACTAAGGTGTGATCATGTTTTGCTTGTCAGAGAAGTTTAGTCTACGGGTCTGCCATATTCAGAGTCGTATGTATTTTGCAAATTTTCTATGTCTACAATGCTCTACATGGAGCTACTCTAGCTAATTGCTCCCTCTTTCAATATGTATCCAGATTGAGACCCAGAGTCATCCAGATCGGTGTAAAAGCTTGCATCAACGTAACTCTTTATGATGAACTCTTTTTCACCTCCATAACCGAGAAATATTTCCTTAGTCCTCTTAGGTAACTAAGGATAACTTTGACTGTTGTCTGGTGATCCACTCCTGGATCACTATCGTACCCCATTGCCAAACTTATGATAAGGTACACAATAGGTTTGGTACACAGCATAGCATACTTTATAGAACCTATGGTTGAGGCATAGTGAATGACTTTCATTCTCTTTCTATTTTCTGATGTGGTCGAGTTTTGAGCCTTACTCAACTTGACACCTTGCAACACAGGTAAGAACTCCTTCTTTGACTATTCCATTTTGAACTACTTAAAAATCTTGTCAAGGTATGTACTCACTGAACAATATTATCAAGCGTCTTGATCTATCTCTATAGATCTTGATGCCCAATATGTAAGCAGCTTTACCGAGGTCTTTCTTTGAAAAAATCCTTTCAAACTTTCCTTTATGCTTTCCAGAAAATTCTACATCATTCCTGATCAACAATATGTCATTCACATATACTTATCAAAAAGGTTGTAGTGCTCCCACTCACTTTCTTGTAAATACAGGCTTCACCGCAAGTCTGTATAAAACTATATGCTTTGATCACCTCATCAAAGCGTATATTCCAACTCTGAGATGCTTGCACCAGCCCATAAATGGATCTCTGGAGCTTGCACACTTTGTTAGCACCTTTAGGATCAACAAAACCTTCTGGTTGCATCATATACAACTCTTCTTAGAGATATCCATTTAAGGAATGCAATTTTTACATCCATTTGCCAGATTCACAAAATGTGGCAATTGCTAACATGATTCGGACGGACTTAAGCATTGCTACGGTTGAGAAAGCCTCATCATAGTCAACCCCTTGAACTTGTCAAAAACCTTTTGTGACAAGTCGATCTTTATAGGCAATACCATTACCATCAGCGTCAGTCTTCTTCTCGAAGATCCATTTATTCTCTATGGGTCGCCGATCATCGGGCAGATCCACCAAAGTCCACACTTTGTTCTCATACATGGATCCTATCTCAGATTTCATAGCCTCAAGCCATTTATCGGAATCTGGGCTCATCATAGCTTCTTCATAGTTTGTAGGTTCGTCATGGTCAAGCAACATGACCTCTAGAACAGGATTACCGTACCACACTGGTGTGGATCGTGCTCTATTTGACCTACAAGGTTATGTAGCAAGTTAATCTGAAGTTTCATGATCTTTATCATTAGCTTCCTCTCCGGTAGGTGTAGGCATCACGGGAACAGTTTTCTCGGATGAGCTACTTTCCAAATTGAGAGAAGGTACAATTACCTCATCAAGTTCTACTTTCCTCCCACTCACTTCTTTCGAGAGAAACTCCTTCTCTAGAAAGGTTCCTTTCTTAGCAACAAATATTTTTGCCTTCGGACTTGTGGAAGATGTACCCTATTGTTTCCTTAGTGTATCCTATGAAGATGCACTTCTCTGATTTGGGTTCGAGCTTATAAGGTTGAAGCCTTTTGACATAAGTATCTGATACGTCTCTAACATATCTGTAATTTTTGATTGTTCCATGCTATTATATTACCTGTTTTGGATGTTTATGGGCTTTATTCTACACATTTATATCATTTTTGGGACTAACCTACTAACCGGAGGCCCATCCCGTATTGTTGTTTTTTTGCCTATTTCAGTATTTCGAAGAAAAGGAATATCAAACGGAGTCCAAACGGAATGAAACATTCGGGAGCGTTATTTTTGGAACAAATCTGATCCGAAGAGCCTGGAGTGCAAGTCAAGAAAGCTCCAAGGGCCCCACGAGATAGGAGGCCCCCCTGTAGGGCGCGCCCCCTGTCTCATGGGCCCTTTGGCGTCCACCGATGTACTTCTTCCTCCTATATATATCCACGGACCCCAAAAACATCCAGGAGCACCACGAAACACAATTTCCACCGCCGTAACCTTCTGTATCTGTGAGATCCCATCTTGGAGCCTTCGCCGGCACTCTGCCGGAGGGGAAATCGACCACGGAGGGCTTCTACATCAACACCATAGCCTCTCTGATGAGTTGTGAGTAGTTTACCATAGACCTACGGGTCCATAGTTATTAGCTACATGGCTTCTTCTCTCTTTTTGGATCTCAATACAATGTTCTCCCCCTCTCCTGTGGAGATCTATTCGATGTAATCTCTTTTTACGGTGTGTTTGTTGAGATTCGATAAATTGTGGGTTTATGATCAAGTTTATCTATGAATAACATTGGAATCTTCCCTGAATTCTTTTATGTATGATTGAGTTATCTTTGCAAGTCTCTTCGAATTATCAGTTTGGTTTGGCCTACTAGATTGATCTTTCTTGCCATGGGATAAGTGTTTAGCTTTGGGTTCAATCTTGCGGTGATCTTACCCCGTGACAGAAAGGGTTGCAAGACACGTATTGTATTGTTGCCATCGAGGATAACAAGATGGGGTTTATATCATATTGCATGTGTTCATCCCTCTACATCATGTCATCTTGCTTAAGGCGTTACTCTATTCTTATGAACTTAATACTCTAGATGCAGGCAGGAGTCGGTCGATGTGTGGAGTAATAGTAGTAGATGCAGGCAGGAGTCAGTCTACTTGTTATGGACCTGATGCCTATATACATGATCATGCCTAGATAACGTCATAATTATTCGCTTTTCTATCAATTGCTTGAAAGTAATTTGTTCACCCACCTTAATACTTATACTCTGAAGAGAAGCCTCTAGTGAAACCTATGGCCCCGGGGTCTATCTCTTATCATATTTCCTTTCAATCTACTTTTATTTGTATCTTTACTTTTCTGCATCTATATCACAAAATACCAAAAATATTATTATCTCTCTATCAGATCTCACTTTCGTAAGTGACCGTGAAGGGATTGACAACCCCTTTATTGCGTTGGTTGTGAGTTCTCAGTTTGTTTGTGTAGGTGCGTGGGAATTTTGATAAGCCTCCTACTGGATTGATACCTTGGTTCTCAAAACTGAGGGAAATACTTATGCTACACTTTGCTGCATCACCCTCTCCTCTTCGGGGAAAACCAACGCTAGCTCAAGACGTAGCAAGAAGGATTTCTGGTGCCGTTGCCGGGGTGGTCTTCGCTCAAGTCAAGACATACCAAGTACCCATCACAAACCCATCTCCCTCGCATTTACATTATTTGCCTCTCGTTTTCCTCTCCCCCACTTCACCCTTGTCGTTTTATTCGCCCTCTCTTTCCCAATCTCCTCCTCTCTTTTCCGTTTTCCATTTTCTGTTTGCTTGTGTGTTGGATTACTTGTTGCCATGGCACAAGATAATACCAAGTTGTGTGATTTCTCGAATACCAATAATAATGATTTCCTTAGTACTCCGACTGCTCCTCTTAATGATATTGAGTCTTGTGAAATCAATGCTGCTTTGTTGAATCTTGTTATGAAAGATCAATTCGCCGGCCTTCCTAGTGAAGATGTCGCTACTCATCTGAACAATTTTGTTGATTTGTGTGATATGCAAAAGAAGAAAGATACGGATAACAATATTGTCAAATTGAAGTTATTTCCGTTTTCACTTAGAGATCGTGCTAAAGTTTGGATTTCGTCTGTGCCTAAAAATAGTATTGATTCTTGGAACAAGTGCAAAGATGCTTTTATCTCTAAGTATTTTCCTCCCGCTAAGATCATCACTCTTAGGAACGATATTATGAATTTTAAACAACTTGATCATGAGCATGTTGCCCAATCTTGGGAAAGAATGAAATTGATGCTTCGCAATTGCCCTACTCATGGTTTGAATTTATGGATGATCATACAAAAAATTTATGCCGGTTTGAACTTTGCCTCTAGAAATCTCTTAGATTCGGCCGCGGGAGGCATGTTTATGGAAATTACGTTAGGAGATGCTACAAAATTGCTTGATAATATTATGGCTAATCATTCTCAATGGCACACCGAAAGATCTTCTAGTAAAAAAGTGCATGCTATAGAAGAAATCAATGTTTTGAGTGGAAAGATGGATGAACTTATGAAGATGTTTGCTACTAAAAATACTACTCTTGATCCCAATGATATGCCTTTGTCTTCCTTGATTGAGAATAATAATGATTCTATGGATGTGAATTTTGTTGGTAGGAATAGTTTTGGAAACAACGCTTATAGAGGAAATTTTAATACTAGACCGTTCCCTAGTAATCCCTCTAATAATTATGGAAATTCCTACAATAATTCTTATGGTAATTTTAATAAGATGCCCTCTGATTTTGAGAATAGTGTGAAAGAATTTATGATTTCTCAAAAGAATTTTAATGCTTTGCTTGAAGAAAAATTGCTCAAAGTTGATGATTTGGCTAGGAACGTTGATAGACTTTTGCTTGATGTTAATTCTCTTAAACTTGGATCTTCTTCTCCTAAGCATGATATCAATGAGTCTCTCAAAGTAATGAGAATCTCCATTGACGAGTGCAAGGAAAGAACCGCTAGATTGCGTGCAAAAAAAGAAGTCTTTATAAAAGCGTGTTCTTCTAGTCTCCATGAAAATAATGATGAGGATCTTAAAGTTATTGATGCGTCTCCGATTAGATCTATGTTTTGCAATATGAATTTTTATGATTATGGGAGTAATGATGAATCTTTAGATCGTGATGTTAAATTTGGTAAAAGAGAGATTGGAGAATCTTCAACTTCTAATATTGAACCTACTATCTCGGATTTCAAGGAATTTGATTATGATAATTGCTCTTTAAAAGGTTGTATTTCCTTGTTGGAATCTGTTGTTAATTCTCCTAATGCTTGTAGTCAAAATAAAGCTTTTACCAAACATATCGTTGATGCCTTGTTGCAATATTATGATTAAAAACTGAATTTGGAAGTTTCTATACCTAGAAAACTTAATGATGAGTGGGAACCTACTATAAAGATTAGAATTGAAGATTATGAGTGTTTTGCTTTGTGTGATTTGGGTGCTAGTGTTTCCACGATTCCAAAAACTTTATGTGATATTCTAGGTTTCCATGATCTTGATGATTGCTCTTTAAATTTGCACCTTGCGGATTCCACCATTAAAAAGCCTATGGGAAGGATCAATGATGTTCTTATTGTTGCTAATAGAAATTGGGTGCCCGTAGATTTTATCGTTCTTGATATAGATTGCAATCTTTCTTGCCCTATTATTCTTGGTAGACCTTTCCTTAGAACGATTGGTACGATTATTGATATGAAGGAAGGGAACATTAGATTCCAATTTCCTTTAAAGAAAGACATGGAGCACTTTCCAAGAAAGAAAGTCAAATTACCTTATGAATCTATCATGCGTGCTACTTATGAATCAAGTGCCAAAGATGGCACTAGTTAGATCTATCCTTGCTTTTATGCCTAGCTGGGGGCGTTAAACGATAGCGCTAGTTGGGAGGCAACCCAATTTTTATTTATGTTTTTTGTTTTTTATCCTGTTTAGGAATAAATCTTGCATCTACTCTCTGTTTAGATGTGTTTTTATCTTTTGCTTAGTGTTTGTGCTAAGTAGAACCTATAGGATAAACTATGATGATGGTTGATTTGATTCTGCTGAAAAACAGAAACTTTGCGCTCACGAGAAAAAATTCAATAAATCACAGAAACGTGATTTTTCATTGATTCTTTTTGCTGCTGATCAATAAAAAAATTGTCCAGTACTTCCTATTTTGGTAGGATTTTTAGAGTTCCATAAGTTTGCGTTAGTTACAGATTGCTACAGACTATTCTGTTTTTGACAGATTCTGTTTTTCATGTGTTGTTTGCTTATTTCAATGCATCTATGGCTAATAAATTAGTTTATAAACCATAAGGAAGTTGGAATACAGTAGGTTTAACACCAAAATAAATAAAGAATGAGTTAATTGCAGTATCTTATGTGGTGGTTTTGTTTTCTTTCACTAACGGAGCTTATAAGATTTCCTGTTGAGTTTTGTGTTGTGAAGTTTCCAAGTTTTGGGTAAAGCTTTTATGGACTATGGAATAAAGAGTGGAAAGATCCTAAGATTGGGGATGCCCAAGGCACCCCAAGATATTCAAGAATATCCAAAAGCCTAAGCTTGGGGATGCCCCGGGAAGGCATCCCCTCTTTCGTCTTCGTTCATTGGTAACTTTACTTGGAGCTATATTTTTATTCACCACATGATATGTGTTTTGCTTGGAGCATCATGTATTATATTGGTCTTTGCTTTTTAGTTTACCACAATCATCCTTGATGTAACACACCTTTTGGGAGAAGCCTATTTGATTAGAATTTGCTAGAATACTCTATGTGCTTCACTTATATCTTTTGAGCTTGATAGTTTTTGCTCAGTGCTTCACTTATATCTTTTAGAGCATGGTGGTGAATTAATTTTGAAGAAATTGCTAGTCTCTCATGCTTCACTTATATTATTTTTAGAGTCTTTTAGAACAGCATGGTATTTGCAAATGGTTATAATTTGGTCCTAGAATGATGAGCATCCAAGTTGGGTATAATAAAAACTATCATAGGATGTGAATTGGATGCTATGATCAATTTGATGCTTGATAATTGTTTTGAGATATTGAGGTAGTGATATTAAAGTAATGCTAGTTGGGTGATTATGAATTTAAAGAATGCTTGTGTTGAAGTTAGCAAGTCCCGTAGCATGCACATATGGTTAAAGTTATGTAACAAATTTGAAACATGAAGTGTACCTGGCTTGTGCATCCTTATGAGTGGCGGTCGGGGACGAGCGATGGTCTTTTCCTACCAATCTATCCCCCTAGGAGCATGCGCGTAGTACTTGTTTTTTGATGACTTCTAAATTTTTGCAATAAGTATATGAGTTCTTTTGACTAATGTTGAGTCCATGGATTATACGCACTTTTACCTTTCCGCCATTGCTAGCCTCTTCGGTACCGTGCATTGCCCTTTCTCACCTTGAGAGTTGGTGCAAACTTCGCCGGTGCATCCAAACCCCATTATATGATACGCTCTATCACACATAAACCAATTTATATCTTCCTCAAAACAGCCACCATACCTACCTATTATGGCATTTCCATATCCATTCCGAGATATATTGCCATGCAACTTTCCACCGTTTCGTTTATCATCATCATGACATACATTAATTTTGTCATATTGCCATTGCATGATCATGTAGTTGACATCGTATTTGTGGCAAAGCCACCATTCATTATTATTCATACATGTCACTATTGATTCATTGCACCATCCCGGTACACCGCCGGAGGCATTCATATAGAGTCATATCTTGTTCTAGTTTCGAGTTGTAATTCATATGTTGTCTTCAATAGAAGTGTGATGATCATCATTTTTAGAGCATTACACAAAGAAAAAGAAGAAGAAAGGCCAAAAGAAAACAATAAAGGCCCAAAAAAAAGAAAAAAAGAAAAAGAAAAAAAGAAAAAAAGAAGAAGAAAAAATAAAATAAATAAAAAAGGGCAATGCTACTATCTCTTTTTCCACACTTGTGCTTCAAAGTAGCACTTTGTTCATCATGTAGTGAGTCTCATATATTGTGCTTCAAAGTAGCACCATGTTTTTCATATAGTGAGTCTCATAAATTGTCCTTTTCATACTAGTGGGGACTTTTCATTATAGAACTTGGCTTGTATATTCCTACGATGGGCTTCCTCAAATGCCCTAGGTCTTCATGAGCAAGCAAGTTGGATGCACACCCACTAGTTTTCTTTTGTTGAGCATTCATTTATAGCTCTAGTGCATCCGTTGCATGGCAATCCCTACTCCTCATGTTGACTTCAATTGATGGGCATCTCCATAGCCCGTTGATTATCCTCGTCAATGTGAGACTTTATCCTTTTTATCTTCTCCACACAATCCCCATCATCATATTCTATTGCACCCATAGTGCTATGTCCATGGCTCACGCTCATGTATTGTGTAAAGGTTGAAAAAGTTTGAGATTATTTAAGTATGAAACAATTGCTTCGCTTGTCATCGGGGGTATAGAAGTTGGGAACATCTTTGTGTGATGAAAATGAAGCATTGCCTAACTATATGATTTTGTAGGGATAAACTTTCTTTTGCCATGATATTTTGAGAAGACATGATTACTTTGATTAGTATGCTTGAAGTGTTACTATTTCTTTTATCAGTATGAACTTTTATTTTGTATTCATTTGGATCTGAACATTCGTGCCACAATGAAAGAAAATTACATTATGAATTATGCTAGGTAGCATTCCACATCAAAAATTCTCTTTTTATCATTTACCTACTCGAGGACGAGCAAGAATTAAGCTTGGGGATGATTGATACGTCTCCAACGTATCTATAATTTTTGATTGTTCCATGCTATTATATTACCTATTTTGGATGTTTATGGGCTTTATTCTACACATTTATATCATTTTTGGGACTAACCTACTAACCGGAGGCCCGGCCCGTATTGCTGTTTTTTTGCCTATTTCAGTATTTCGAAGAAAAGGAATATCAAACGGAGTCCAAACGGAATGAAACCTTCGGGAGCGTTATTTTTGGAACAAATATGATCCGGAGAGCCTGGAGTGCAAGTCAAGAAAACTCCTAGGGCCCCACAAGATAGGAGGGCGCCCCCCCTGTAGGGCGCGCCCCCTGTCTCGTGGGCCCCTCGGGCGTCCACCCACGTACTTATTCCTCCTATATATATTCACGGACCCCGAAAACATCCAGGAGCACCACGAAACACAATCTCCACCGCCGTAACCTTCTGTATCCGCAAGATCCCATCTTGGAGCCTTCGTCGGCACTCTGTCGGAGGGGAATCGGCCATGGAGGGCTTTTAAATCAACACCATAGCCTCTCCGATGAGTTGTGAGTAGTTTACCACAGACCTACGGGTCCATAGTTATTAGCTAGACGGCTTCTTCTCTCTTTTTGGATCTCAATACAATGTTCTCCCCCTCTCTTGTGGAGATCTATTCGATGTAATCTCTTTTTGCGGTGTGTTTGTCGAGATCCAATGAATTGTGGGTTTATGATCAAGTTTATCTATGAAGAATATTGGAATCTTCTCTGAATTCTTTTATGTATGATTGAGTTATCTTTGCAAGTCTCTTCAAATTATTAGTTTGGTTTGGCCTACTAGCTTGATCTTTCTTGCCATGGGAGAAGTGTTTAGCTTTGGGTTCAATCTTGCGGTGATCTTACCCAGTGACAGAAAGGGTTGCAAGACACGTATTGTATTGTTGCCATCGAGGTTAACAAGATGGGGTTTATATCATATTGCATGTGTTTATCCCTCTACATCATGTCATCTTGCTTAAGGCGTTACTCTGTTCTTATGAACTTAATACTCTAGATGCAGGCAGGAGTCGGTCGATGTGTGGAGTAATAGTAGTAGATGCAGGCAGGAGTCAGTCTACTTGTTACGGACGTGATGCCTATATACATGATCATGCCTAGATAACGTCATAATTATTCGCTTTTCTATCAATTGCTTGACAGTAATTTGTTCACCCACCATAATACTTATACTCTGAGAGAAGCCTCTAGTGAAACCTATGGCCCCGGGTCTATCTCTTATCATATTTGCTTTCAATCTACTTTTATTTGTATCTTTACTTTTTTGCATCAATATCACAAAATACCAAAAATATTATTATCTCTCTATCAGATCTCACTTTCGTAAGTGACCGGGAAGGGATTGACAACCCCTTTATTGCGTTGGTTGCGAGTTCTTAGTTTGTTTGTGCAGGTGCATGGGACTTTTGAGGAGCCTCCTACTTGATTGATACCTTGGTTCTCAAAACTGAGGGAAATACTTACGCTACACTTTGTTGCATCACCCTCTCTTCTTCGGGGAAAACCAACGCTAGCTCAAGACGTAGCAGTATCGCATCCCCAAACTTTAAGAAACGATAGCTTAGGTTTGTTGCCAAACCACAGTGTGTACGGTGTCGTCTGATACGTCTCCAACGTATCTATAATTTTTGATTGTTCCATGCTATTGTATTACCTGTTTTGAATGATTATGGGCTTTGTTATACACTTTTATATTACTTTTGGGACTAACCTATTAACCGGAGGCCCAACCCATATTGTTGTTTTATTGCCTGTTTCAGTATTTCGAAGAAAAGGAATATCAAACGGAGTCAATATGGAATGAAACCTTCGGCAGCGATATTTTTGGGAAGAATATCATCCTGGAGACTTGGAGTTTACATCATAAGATCCTCGAGGAGGCCAGGAGATAGCCCCCCCCTACTGGGCGCGCCCCCTGTCTTGTGGGCCCCTCGAGCACCTCCCAACTGACTTCTTTCGCCTATATAAGCCTACGTACCCTAAAAACATCGAATATCAAGATAGATCAGGAGTTCCGCCGCCACAAGCCTCTGTAGCCACCAGAAACCTCTCGGGAGCCCTTCCCGGCACCCTACCGAAGGGGGGGATCCTTCACTGGTGGCCATCTTCATCATCCCGGCGCTATCCATGACGAGGAGGGAGTAGTTCACCCTCGAGGCTGAGGGTATGTACCAGTAGCTATGTGTTTGATCTCTCTTTCTCGTGTTCTCTCTCGTGTTCCCTCTATGGCACGATCTTGATGTATCCCGAGCTTTGCTATTATAGTTGGATCTTATGATGTATCTCCCCCTCTACTCTCTTGTGATGAATTGAGTTTTCCCTTTGAAGTTATCTTATCGGATTGAGTCTTTTATGAGAACACTTTATGTATGTCTTGTCGTGCTTATCTGTGGTGTCAATGGGATATCATGTGCCACTTGATGTATGTTTTGGTGACCAACTTGCGGGTTCCGCCCATGAACCTATGCATAGGGGTTGGCACACGTTCTTGACTCTCTGGTAGAAACTTTGGGGCACTCTTTGAAGTACTTTGTGTTGGTTGAATAGATGAATCTGAGATTGTGTGATGCATATCGTATAATCATACCCATGGATACTTGAGGTGACAATGGAGTATCTAGGTGACATTAGGGTTTTGGTTGATTTGTGTCTTAAGGTGTCATTCTAGTATGAACTCTATGATGGATTGAGCGGAAAGAATAGCTTCATGTTATTTTACTACGAACTCTTGAATAGATAGAACAGAAAGGATAACTTTGATGTGGTTTTGTACCCTACCATAATCTCTTCATTTGTTCTCCGCTATTAGTGGCTTTGGAGTGACTCTTTGTTGCATGTTGAGGGATTGTTATATGATCTATCTATGTTATTATTGTTGAGAGAACTTGCACTAGTGAAAGTATGAACCTTAGGCCTTGTTTCCTACCATTGCAATACCGTTTACACTCACTTTTATCATTAATTACCTTGCTGTTTTTATAATTTCAGATTACAAATACCTTTATCTACCATCCATATTGCACTTGTATCTTCATCTCTTTGCTGAACTAGTGCACCTATACAATTTACCATTGTATTGGGTGTGTTGGGGACACAAGAGACTCTTTGTTATTTGGTTGCAGGGTTGTTTGAGAGAGACCATCTTCGTCCTACGCCTCCTACGGATTGATAAACCTTAGGTCATCCACTTGAAGGAAATTTGCTACTGTCCTACAAACCTGTGCACTTGCAGGCCCAACAACGTCTACAAGAAGAAGGTTTTGTAGTAGACATCAAGCTCTTTTCTGGCGCCGTTGCCGGGGAGGTGAGTGCTTGAAGGTATATCTTTAGATCTTGCAATCGGATATTTTTGTTTCTTGTTTTATCGCTAGTTTAGTTTATAAAAGAAAACTACAAAAAAAGGAATTGAGTTTGTCTCATACGCTTTATCTTTTTAATATCTTTCGTGAGAATGATGGAAAGGAAGATTCTGCTCAAGTGCTAGAAGTATAAATCTATAAAATGTTTGGCACTAAATCTTTGAATGATGAGCATGATTGCAATGTTATTAGTATGAATTCTTTGAATACCCATGATGCTAATGATATGCAAAGCCACAAGCTTGGGGATGCTATGTTTGATGAATATGATATTTTTTGTCCCCCAAGTTTTGATGAGAATATTTATTATGATGAAAGCATGTCTCCTATTTATGATGATTATATTGATGAAAGTGGGTTTGGAAGAGTGTCAACTTTAGGTAGTATTGATCCCACTATTTTGGAGGATATTGAATCTTATTGTGATGAATATGAAAGTGGATTTGGAAGAGTGTCAACTTTATTTAGGGATGATTCCACTATTTCGGAAGAGGTTCCAATTGATTATGAGAATAAAGTTGCTATCTATGATGATTATTGTGATGACTTGCATGTTATTAAGAATAATGATAACCATGAAACTTTTCATCATGATTTTAGTTTTCAATTGGATCATGCCTCACATGATAATTATTTTGTTGAGTTTGCTCCCACTACTATTCATGAGAAGAAATTTGCTTATGTGGAGAGTAATAAATTTTCTATGCTTGTAGATCATGAAAAGGATGATTTAGGTGCTGGTTACATTGCTGAATCCATTTATGATGCTACTGAAAATTATTATGAGGGAGGAACATATGCTTGTAGGAATTGCAATAATATCAAGTTTCCTCTCTATGTGCTTAAAATCTTGAAGTTGTGCTTGTTTTGCCTTCCTATGCTAGTTGATTATTGTTCCCATAAGTTGTTTGCTCACAAAATCCCTATGAATAGGAAGTGGGTTAGACTTAAATTTTCTAGTCATATTCTTCATGATGCTCCCGTTATGTTTTAGTTCTTATCCTTTATGTGAGCATCATTGCCATCATCATGCCTAGCTAAAAAGGCATTAAAGAAAAGTGCTTGTTGGGAGACAACCCAATATTTATCCTTACTGTTTTTGTGTGTTCACATGATTATTCTACTGTATTAATCATGTTTTATAGCTTTTGTTTCAATAAAGTGCCAAGTAGAACCTTTGCGAAGACTTGGGTGAAGTCTTTATGATCTTGCTGTAAAAAATAGAAACTTTAGCACTCACGAGATTAGCTGCCATTTTTTACTGGAGAGTGATTTTAGGTTTATTATTTTTGCATATGATTAATAGACAAATTCCTCAGGTCCACCAATTTATTTCATAATTTTTGTGGTTCCATAAGCATACGTTTGATACAGATTACTACAGACTGTTCTGTTTTTGACAGATTCCGTTTTCATTGTGTTGTTTGCTTATTTTGATGCATCTATGGCTAGTATGTAAGGGTATGAACCATAGAGAACTTGGAATACAATAGGTTTAACACCAATATAAATAAAGAATGAGTTCATTACAGTACCTAAGTGGTGGCTTTATTTTCTTATACTAACGGAGCTTACGAGTTTTGTTTTGAATTTCGTGTTGTGAAGTTTTCAAGTTTTGGGTAAAGATTCAATAGACTATGGAATAAAGAGTGTTAAGAGTCTAAGCTTGGGTATTCCCAAGGCACCCCAAGGTAATATTCAAGGACAACCAAGAAACTAAGCTTGGGGATGCCCCGGAAGGCATCCCCTCTTTCGTCTTCGTTCATCGGTAACTTTACTTGGAGCTATATTTTTATTCGCCACATGATATGTGTTTTGCTTGGAGCGTAATTTTATTTTGTTAGTATTTGCTTGCTGTTATTTATAATAATGTTTTGCATCTTTATTTTTTCAATCAAATGTCAAGGATAGCCTTTACCATGCTTATTTTGCAAGTATACATGTTGCTGTTTCAAAACAGAAAGTTTACCGCTGTTGTAAAAATTTCCTAGAAAAGTCAGAGAGTGATATAATGTTGAATCTTTTTGAATAATGAGCTCTGATAAATCTTTTACAGCATAGTATTTTTCTTATAATTTTTGGAGTTAGGGAAGTATGATGAATTTCGCATTCTTTATAGACTATACTGTTTTGGAAGATTGCTGTTATGGTTGCATTGTTTGCATATGCTTGCTTGTTTAATGATTCTATTTGAGGACAGGAGTATTAAATATGCAGAGACATTTAGTATGCAATGTTGAATAATAATGTTAGTAATTTGTTACAGTAGAAAATGGTAAGGTTTTGAATTGGTTTATAATAACCTATCTCACGAGTTCTTGTTGAGTTTGGTGTGGATGAAGCTTTTTATAAAAAGAGAAACCATGATATGAGAGGAATTAAGGAGACACAAAAGTTCAAGATTGGGGATGCCCAAGGCACCCCAAGATAATATTTCAAGAAGTCTCAAGCATCTAAGCTTGGGGATGTCCCGGTAGGCATCCCACCTTTCTTCTTCAACAACTATCTGTTAGTATCGGTTGAACCTAAGTTTTTGCTTCTTCACTTGAGTCATGCTATCCTTGCAATGTCATTTTATTTTGCTTTGCTTGCTGTTTGAATAAAATACCAAGATCTGAAATTCTTTAATGAGAGAGAGTCTTCACATAGTTACATAATTATTTGACTACTCATTGATCTTCACTTATATCTTTCGGAGTAGTTTGTCATTTGCTCTAGTGCTTCACTTATATCTTTTGGAGCACGGCGGTGGTTTTATTTTGTAGAAAATAATGAACTCTCATGCTTCACTTATATTATTTTGAGAGTCTTAAACAGCATGGTAATTTGAATGAAAACTATCATAGGAAGTGAATTGGATGCTATGATCAACTTGATACTTGATAATTGTTTTGAGATAGGGAGGTAGTGATATTAAAGTCATGCTAGTTGGGTGATTATGAATTTAAAGAATGCTTGTTATGAAGTTAGCAAGTCCCATAGCATGCACGTATGGTTAAAGTTGTGTAACAAATTTGAAGCATGAAGTGTACCTGGCTTGTGCATCCTTATGAGTGGCGGTCGGGGACGAGCGATGGTCTTTTCCTACCAATCTATCCCCCTAGGAGCATGCGCGTAGTGCTTGGTTTTTGATGACTTCTAAATTTTTGAATAAGTATATGAGTTCTTTTGACTAATGTTGAGTCCATGGATTATACACACTTTTACCTTTCCATCATTGCTAGCCTCTTCGGTACCATGCATTGCCCTTTCTCACCTTGAGAGTTGGTGCAAACTTCGCCGGTGCATCCAAACCCCGTGATATGATACGCTCTATCACACATAAACCTCATTATATATTCCTCAAAACAGCCACCATACCTACCTATTTATGACATTTCCATAGCCATTCCGAGATATATTGCCATGCAACTTTCCACCATTCCGTTCATCATCATCATGACATACATTACTTTTGTCATATTGCCATTGCATGATCATGTAGTTGACATCGTATTTGTGGCAAAGCCACCATGCATAATTTTTATACATGTCACTCTTGATTCATTGCACCATCCCGGTACACTGCCGCAGGAATTCATATAGAGTCATATCTTGTTATAGTTTCGAGTTGTAATTCATGTGTTGTAATCAATAAAAGTGTGATGATCATCATTATTAGAGCATTGCCCAAAAAGAAAAAAAGGAAGGCCAAAAAGAAAAAAAGAAAGGCCAAAAAAAGAAAAGAAAAAGAAAAAGGAAAAAAAGAAAAAGGAAAAAAAGAAAATAAATAAATAAAAGGGCAATGCTACTATCTCTTTTTCCACACTTGTGCTTCAAAGTAGCACCATGTTCTTCATGTAGAGAGTCTCATGTGTTGTCACTTTCATATACTAGTTGGAATTTTTCGTTATAGAACTTGGCTTGTATATTCCTACGATGGGCTTCCTCAAATGCCCTAGGTCTTCGTGAGAAAGCAAGTTGGATGCACCCCCACTAGTTTTCTTTTGTTGAGCTTTCATTCATTTATAGCTCTAGTGCATCCGTTGCATGGCAATCCCTACTCCTCATGTTGACATCAATTGATGGGCATTCCCATAGCCCGTTGATTATCCTCGTCAATGTGAGACTTTCTCCTTTTTAGTCTTCTCCACACAATCCCCAATCATTATTCTATTCCACCCATAGTGCTATATCCATGGCTCACGCTCATGTATTGCGTGAAGGTTGAAAAAGTTTGAGATTATTTAAGTATGAAACAATTGATTGGCTTGTCATCGGGGGTATAAAAGTTGGGAACATCTTTGTGTGACGAAAATGAAGCATAGCCTAACTATATGATTTTGTAGGGATGAACTTTCTTTAGCCATGTTATTTTGAGAAGACATGATTGCTTTTATTAGTATGCTTGAAGTATTACTATTTCTTTTGTCAATATGAACTTTTATTTTGAATCACTTGGATCTGAACATTCATGCCACAATAAAGACAAATTACATTGAGAATTATGCTAGGTAGCATTCCACATCAAAAATTCTGTTTTTATCATTTACCTACTTGAGGACGAGCAGGAATTAAGCTTGGGGATGCTTGATACGTCTCCAACATATCTATAATTTTTTATTGTTCCATGCTATTATATTACCTGTTTTGAATGATTATGGGCTTTATTATACACTTTTATATTACTTTTGGGACTAACCTATTAACCGGAGGCCCAACCCATATTGTTGTTTTATTGCTTGTTTCGGTATTTCGAAGAAAAGGAATATCAAACGGAGTCCAAACGGAATGAAACCTTTGGCAACGTTATTTTTGGGAAGAATATCATCCTGAAGACTTGGAGTTTACGTCAGAAGATCCTCGAGGAGGCCAAGAGATAGGGGGGCACCCCCCCCCCCTACTGGGCACGCCCCCTGTCTCGTGGGCCTCTCGAGCACCTCCTGACCGACTTCTTTTGCCTATATAAGCCTACGTACCCTAAAAACATCGAATATCAAGATAGATTGGGAGTTCCGCCGCCGCAAGCCTCTGTAGCCACCAGAAACCTCTCGGGAGCCCTTCCCGGCACCCTGCCGGAGGGGGGGATCCTTCACCGGTGGCCATCTTCATCATCCCGGTGCTATCCATGACGAGGAGGGAGTAGTTCACCCTCGAGGCTGAGGGTATGTACCAGTAGCTATGTGTTTGATCTCTCTTTCTCGTGTTCCCTCTATGGCACGATCTTGATGTATCCCGAGCTTTGCTATTATAGTTGGATCTTATGATGTTTCTCCCCCTCTACTCTCTTGTGATGAATTGAGTTTTCCCTTTGAAGTTATCTTATCGGATTGAGTCTTTTATAAGAACACTTGATGTATGTCTTGCCGTGCTTATCTGTGGTGACAATGGGATATCATGTGCCACTTGATGTATGTTTTGGTGACCAACTTGCGGGTTCCGCCCATGAACCTATGCATAGGGGTTGGCACACGTTCTTGACTCTTCGGTAGAAGCTTTGGGGCACTCTTTGAAGTACTTTGTGTGGGTTGAATAGATGAATCTGAGATTGTGTGATGCATATCGTATAATCATGCCCATGGATACTTGAGGTGACAATGGAGTATCTAGGTGACATTAGGGTTTTGGTTGATTTGTGTCTTAAGGTGTTATTCTAGTATGAACTCTATGATGGATTGAGCGGAAAGAATAGCTTCAAGTTATTTTACTACGAACTCTTGAATAGATAGAACAGAAAGGATAACTTTGAGGTGGTTTCGTACCCTACCATAATCTCTTTGTTTGTTCTCCGCTATTAGTGGCTTTGGAGTGACTCTTTGTTGCATGTTGAGGGATTGGTATATGTTCTATCTATGTTATTATTATTGAGAGAACTTGGACTAGTGAAAGTATGAACCTTAGGCCTTGTTTCCTACCATTGCAATACCGTTTACGCTCACTTTTATCATTAGTTACCTTGCTGTTTTTATAATTTCAGATTACAAATACCTTTATCTACCATCCATGTTGCACTTGTATCTTCATCTCTTCGCCGAACTAGTGCACCTATACAATTTACCATTGTATTGGGTGTGTTGGGGACACAAGAGACTCTTTGTTATTTGGTTGCAGGGTTGTTTGAGAGAGACCATCTTCATCCTACGCCTCCTACAGATTGATAAACCTTAGGTCATCCACTTAAGGGAAATTTGCTACTGTCCTACAAACATGTGCACTTGCAGGCCCAACAACGTCTACAAGAAGAAGGTTGTGTAGTAGATATCATCGTCTCAACGGACTTTGACGGTGCCCTCTTTAACATGAATGCAGCTGTCTCTAATGCATAACCCCAAAAAGATAGTGGTAAATCGGTAAGAGACATCATAGATCGCAACATATCTAATAAAGAGTGGTTACGTCGTTCAGACACACCATTACGATGTGGTGTTCCAGGTGGCGTGAGCTATGAAACTATTCCACATTGTTTTAAACGAAGGACAAACTCGTAACTCAAATATTCACCTCCACGATCACATCGTAGAAACTTTATTTTCCTTTTATGATGATTCTCCACTTCACTCTGAAATTCTTTGAACTTTTCAAATGTTTTAGACTTGTGTTTCATTAAGTAGATATACCCATATCTGCTCAAATCATCTATGAAGTCAGAAAATAACGATACCCGCCACGAGCCTCAACACTCATCGGACTTCATACATCGGTATGTATTATTTCCAATAAGTCATTAGCTCGTTCCATTGTTCCGTAGAATGGAGTTTTAGTCATCTTGCCCATAAGGCACGGTTCGCAAGTATCAAGTGATTCCAAAAGTCCATCTGCATGGAGTTTCTTCATGTGCTTTACACCGATATGACCAAAATGGCAGTGCCACAAATAAGTTGCACTATCATTATCAACTTTGCATCTTTTGGCATCAATATTATGAATATGTGTATCACCATGATCGAGATTTAATAAACCATTAACTTTGGGTGTATGACCATAGAAGGTTTTATTCATGTAAACAGAATAACAATTACTCTCTGTCTTAAATGAATAACCATATTGCAATAAAGATCTAATCATATTCATGCTCAACTCAAACACCAAATAACATTTATTTTGGTTCAACACTAATCCTGAAAGTATAGGGAGTGTGCGATGATGATCATATCAATCTTGGAACCACTTCCAACACACATCGCCACTTCACCCTCAACTAGTCTCTATTTATTCTACAACTCCTATTTCGAGTTACTAATCTTAGCAACCGAATAGGTATCAAATACCCAGGGGCTACTACGATCACTAGTAAGGTACACATCAATAACATGTATATCAAATATACATTTGTTCACTTTGCCATCCTTGTTATCCGTCAAATATTTGGGGTAGTTCCGCTTCCAGTGACCATTTCCTTTACAGTAGAAGCACTCAGTTTCAGGCTTACGTCCAGCTTTGGGCTTTTTCATGGGAGTGACAACTTGCTTGCCATTCTTCTTGAAGTTCTCTTTCTTTCCCTTTGCCCTTTTCTTGAAACTAGTGATCATATTTAATCATTAACACTTGATGCTTTTTCTTGATTTCTACCTTCGTCGGTTTCAGCATCGCGAAGAGCTTGGGAATCGCTTTTGTCATCCCTTGCATATTATAGTTCATCACGAAGTTACAGTAACTTGGTGATGGTGACTAGAGAACTCTGTCAATCACTATCTTATCTGGAAGATTAACTCCCACTTGATTCAAGTGATTGTAGTACCCAGACATTCTGAGCACATGCTCACTAGCTGAGCTATTCTCCTCCATCTTTTAGGCGAAGTGCTTGTCAAAGGTCTCATACCTCTCGATACGGGCATGAGTCTGAAATACCAATTTCAGCTCTTGGAACATCTCATATGCTCCATGGCGTTCAAAACGTTTATGAAGGTCCAGTTCTAAGCTATAAAGTATGGTGCACTGAACTATCAAGTAGTCATCATATTGAGCTAGCCAAACATTTGTAACGTCTACATTTGCTCCTACAATAGGTCCGTCACCTAGTGGTGCATCAGGGACATAATTCTTTTGTGCATCAATGAGGATAAACCTCATATCACGGACCCTGTCCGCGTCATTGCTACTATAATATTTCAATTTAGTTTTCTCTAGTAACATATCAAAAAACATTGGGAAGCTACAACTCGAGCTATTGATCTACAACATAATTTGCAAATACTATCAGAACTAAGTTCATGATAAATTAAAGTTCAATTAATCATATTACTTAAGAACTCCCACTTAGATAGACATCCCTCAAGTCATCTAAATGATACGTGATCCAAATCAGCTAAACCATGTCCGATCATCACGTGAGATGGAGTAGTCATCAATGGTGAACAACTTTATGTTGATCATATCCACTATATGATTCACGTTCGATTCGGTCTCCAGTGTTCCGAGGCCATATCTGTATATACTAGGCTCGTCAAGTTTAACCCGAGTATTCCGCATGTGCAAAACTGGCTTGCACCCTTTTTATTTGAACGTAGAGCCTATCACACCCGATCATCACATGGTGTCTCAGCATGAAGAACTTTCACAACGGTGGATACTCGGGGAGAACACTTATGCCTTGAAATTTAGTAAGGGATCATCTTATAATGCTACCGCCGTACTAAGCAAAATAAGATGCATAAACTATAAACATCACATGCAATCAAAATATGTGACATGATATGGCCATCATCATCTTGTGCTTTTGATCTCCATCATCAAAGCAACGTCATGATCTCCATCGTCACCAGCTTGACACATTGATCTCCATCGTAGTGTCGTGGTCATCTCGCCAACCCTTGCTTCTACGACTATCGCTACCGCTTAATGATAAAATAAAGCAATTACATAGCGTTTGTATTTCATACAATAAAGCGACAACCATATGGCTCCTGCCAGTTGCCGATAACTTTTACAAAACATGATCATATCATACAACAATCTTTATATCACATCATGTCTTGACCATATCACATCACAACATGCCCAGTAAAAACAAGTTAGATGCCCTCTACTTTGTTTGTTGCAAGTTTTAGGTGGCTGCTACGGTCTTCTAGCATGAACCGTACTTACCTACGGCACAAAAACCACAACGGTGATTTATCAAGTTTGTTGTTTTAACCTTCACAAGGACCGACCGCAGTCAAATTTGATTCAACTAAAGTTGGAGAAACAGACACCCGCCAGCCACCTTTATGCAAAACTAGTTGCATGTTTGTCAGTAGAACCGGTCTCATGAACGTGGTCATGTAAGGTTGGTCTAGGCCACTTCATCCAACAATACCTCCGAATCAAAATAAGACATTGGTGGTAAGCAGTATGACGATCACCACCCACAACTCTTTGTGTTCTACTCGTGCATATCATCTACGCATAGACCTGGCTCTGATGCCACTGTTGGGAAATGTAGCATGCAATTTCAAAAAAATTCCTACACTCATGCAAGATCTATCTAGGAGATGCATAGCAACAAGGGGGAGTGTGTCCATGTACCCTCGTAGACCGAAAGCGGAAGCATTAACTTAACGCGGTTGATGTAGTCGAACGTCTTCTCAAATCAATCGGTCAAGTACCAAATGTACGACACCTCCGAGTTCTGCACATGTTTAGCTCGATGACGTCCCTCGAACTCTTGATCTAGTATAGGCATGAAGGAGTCGGTGAGTTCTGTCAGCACGACGGTGTGGTGACGGTGATGGTGATGTGATCCATGCAGGGCTTCGCCTAAGCACTACAACAATATGACCGGGGGAGTAAATGGTGGAAGGGGGCACCGCACACAGCTAAACAATTAATGTGCTTTGGGATGCCCCCTTCCCCCGTATATAAAGGAGGAGGGGAGGAGGCCGGCCACAAGGGGCGCGCCAAGGAGGGGGGAGTCCTACTAGGACTCCACTCCTAGTAGGATTCAGCCCTCCTTCTTTTTTCCTTCTACCAGAGGGGAAAAGGGAGAAGGAAAGGGGGGCGCCACCCCCTTACCTAGTCCAATTCGGCCTCCTCCCTTGTGGGGGGTGCACCAGCCCCTTGTGGGCTGGTTAGCCTCCCTCCTATGGCCCATATGGCCCATATCTTCCACCGGGGGGTGATACGTCTCCAACGTATCTATAATTTATGAAGTATGCATGCCATGTTTACAACAATTTTATATGGTTTTGGTATGATTTGCATGGAACTAACCCGGATTGACGTTGTTTTCAGCAGAACTTCTGTGGTGTTGTTTTTTGGGCAGAAATGAAAGTTCTCCAAATGAGCTGAAACTTGTTGTAGATTTTTTATGGACCTGAAGAGAACCATTGGGCCAGAGCAGCGCCTGGGGGTGCCCTGAGGGGGGCACAACCCACCAGGGCGCGCCTGGACCCCCAGGCGTGCCCCGATGGGTTGTTCCCACCTTGGTGGCCTCCCATACCCCTTCTTCGCCCTATAAATTCCAAAATATTCCGAAAACCCTCGGGGAGACCCTAGATCGGAAGTTCCGCCGTTGCAAGCCTCTGTAGCCACCGAAAACCAATCGGGACCCCATTCCGGCACCCTGCCGGAGGGGGGAATCATCTTCGTTGGCCATCTTCATCATCCCGGTGGCCACCATGATGAGGAGGGAGTAGTCCATCCTCGGGGCTGAGGGTTTGTACCAGTAGCTATGTGTTTAATCTCTCTCGTGCGCGATCTTGAGATGTCACGATCTTGATGTATCATTGGCTTTGCTAACATAGATGGATCATATGATGTTTGTCCCCTCTCTACACGTGTTGTGATGAATTGAGTCTTTACCCTTTGAAGTTTTGTCTTGTCGGATTGAATGTTTAGATCTAAGAACACATGATATATGTCTTGCATATGAATAGTACCAGTGGTGACAATGGGGTATTATTTTGATTCACTTGATATATGTTATGGCACTCAACTTGTGGATTCCCGAGGTGACTTTGGGGTAATCTATGCATAGGGGTTGATGCACGTTTTTATTATCTTTTCTCCGATAGAAACTTTGAGGTCTCCTTGTAGTTCATTGTGTGGATTGATTATTATGAATCTGAAATTATTTGATACATGTCGTATAATTAACTCATGGGTACTCGCGGTGACATTGGGGTATCTAGGTGACATTAGAGTTGGTTGATATGCATCATATGGTGTTATTTTAGTACGAACTCTTGATTAGATCAATCGAAAAGAATAGCTTGCTGTTATTTTAGTATGAATTCTATGATAGATTGATCAGAAAGAATACCTTTGAGGTGGTTTCGTACCCTACAAATAATTTCTATCTTTTTTTCTCCTCTAATAGGAACTCGGGAGTGATTTTTTATTGCACTTTGAGGGATAATCATATGAGCCAACTATGTTAGCATTGTTGAGAGATTACACTAGTGAAAGTATGCACCCTAGGCCTCATTTTCCATCATTGCAATACCGTTTGTGCTCCATTTACTATTTACTACCTTGCTGTTTTTTATTGTTCGCATTAAAAAAACTCATATCTACTGTCCACACTACACTTCTATCACCATCTCTTCGCCGAACTAGTGCACCTATACAATTTGAAATTGTATTGGGTGTCTTGGGGACACAAGAGATTTCTTGTATTTGATTGCAGGGTTGCTTGAGAGAGACTATCTTCATCCTATGCCTCCCACGGATTGATAATCCTTAGGTTATCCACTTGAGGGAAAACTGCTGCTGTCCTACAAAACTCTGCGCTTGGAGGCCCAACACGTGTCTACAAGAATAAAGTTGCGTAGTAGACATCAAGCTCTTTTCTGGCGCCGTTGTCGGGGAGGTTAGTGCCTGGAGGTATATCTTTAGATCTTGCAATCGAATCTTTTAGTTTCTTGTTTTATCACTAGTTTGGTTTATAAAAGAAAACTACATAAAAAATGGAATGGAGCTTGCATCATATTATTGATCATCTTTATAATATCTTTCTTGAAAATGATGGTTCGAAAAATTGGGCTCAATTGTTAGAAGAAGAATTTAATAAAATGATTGGCATGAATGATGAGCATGATTGCAATGTTGTTAGTATGAATTCTTTGAATATTCATGATGTTAATGATATGCAAAGCTACAAGGTTGGGGATGCTATGTTTGATGAAGATGATATTTTTACTCCCCCAAGTTTTGATGAGATAAATTATTATGATGATCCCATGCCTCCTATTTATGATGATTATAATGATGAAAGTGGATCTGGAGAGGTCATGACTTTATTTAGTGATGAATCCACTATTTTGGAAGAGGTTTCAATTGACTATGAGAACAAAGTTGCTACCTATAATGATTATGGTGATGACATGTATGCTATATTGAATAATGATAACCATGAAACTTGTCGTCATGATTTTAATTTTAAATCACATGATAGTTATTTTGTTGAGTTTTCTCCCACTACTATTGATGAGAAGAAATTTTCTTATGTGGAGAGTAATAAATTTTCTATGCTTGTGGATCATGAAAAGAATGCTTTATGTGATAGTTATATTGTTGAATTTATTCATGTTGCTACTAAAAATTATTATGAGAGAGGAACTTATGATTCATGATGCTCTTGTTATGTTTCAATCTTTATCTTTTATGCGAGCATCATTGAACTCATCATGCCTAGCTAAAAGGCATTAAAGAAAAGCGCTTGTTGGGAGACAACCCAACACTTTTATCTACTGTTTTTCTGTGTTCAAATGATTGTGCTATTGTAGTAATCATGTTTTATTGTCTTTGTTTCAATGAAGTGCCAAGTAAAGCCTTTGGGATCATGTTGGGTGATAGTTGATTTGATCTTGCTAAAAAACAGAAACTTTTGCGCTCACGAAAATAACTCTCATTTTTAACAGAAAAGTTCTTTTGAGTTGATTATTTTGCATACGATTAATATACAAATTTCTCACGTGTTCATAATTTTTTCATAATTTTTGGAGTAGCAGAAGTATGGTTTGAGTACAGATTACTACAGATTGTTCTGTTTTTGACAGATTCTGTTTTCAATGCATAGTTTGCTTGTTTTCTAGTTTCTATGGCTTATATGCTCAATATAAATTGTAGAAATGATATGCTACAGTAGGCATTGTGTGGAAACAATTATGAATCTTGTCTTTGACAGTACCAAAAGTGAAACGGTTTGCTCTTTATCATACTAACCTATCTCACAAAGTTCCATTAAGTTTTGTGTGATTGAAGTTTACAAGTTTTGGGTGAGATGTCGATATGAGGAGAATAAGGAATGAAAAGACCCTAAGCTTGGGGATTCCCAAGGCACCCCCAAGGTAATATTCAAGGAATATCCAAGCAACTAAGCTTGGGGATGCCCCGGAAGGCATCCCCTCTTTAGTCTCCAACATTATCGGTAACCTCACTTGGAGCTATGTTTTCATTCGTCACATGATATGTGTTTTGCTTGGAGCGTCAATTTATTTTGTTAGGATTTGCTTTCTGTTATTTAGAATAATGGTTTTCATCTTTTATTTCAATAAAAGTGGCAATGATAGCCTTCGCCATGCTTATTTTGCAAGTATACTTGTTGTTGTTTGAAAACAGAAAGTTTATCATTGTTGCAAAAATTCCCTAGAAAAGTAAGAATGTGATAAAATGCTGAAACTTTTTTCAAAATAAGCTCTGATAAATTTTCTAAAGTGTGGTATTTTTTCAGAATTTTTGGGGTTAGGGAAGTATGATGAATCTTGCATTCTTTACAGACTGTACTGTTTTGGCAGATTGATGTTATGTTTGCATATGTTTGCTTGTTTAATGATTCTATTTGAGGATAGCAATATTAAATATGCAGAGGCATTTAGTATGCAACGTTGAATAATAATTTTTGTGATTTGCTACAGTGGAGAATGATACGGTTTCTGCATTGGTTTATACTAACTTATTTCATGAGTTCTTGTTGAGTTTTGTGTGGATGAAGTTTTTAAGATTTAGGGAAACTGTGATGTAAAAAGGAATCAAGGAGACACAAAAGCTCAAGCTTGGGGGTTCCCAAGGCATACCAAGCTAATATTCCAAGAAGTCTCAAGCATCTAAGCTTGGGGATGCCCCGATAGGCATCCCACCTTTTTTCTTCAACAATTATCGGTTATTATCTATTGAGCCTAAGTTTTTTGCTTCTTCACATGATGTGTGCTATTCTTGGAATGTCATTTTGTTTTGTTTTGCTTGTTGTTTTAATAAAATACTTAGATCTGAAAGTTTTTAAATAAAAGAGAATCCTCAAATAGCTACCCATTTACATAACTACTCACTTGATCTTCACTTATATCTTTTTGGAGTAGTTTGTCATTTACTCTCGTGCTTCACTTATATCCTATGAGTAAATTGTTGAATGAATTGAATATCATGAAGTTGAAATTATATGTTCATATCATGCCTAGTGGTAGCTTCACACTGGGTTTAGAAAGGGAAATCTTTTGAAGCTTGACAATCACAATATTGGTCATACAAGCAATTCATAAATGATTAGTAGAAGGAAGAGAACTTTCACATGAAAATACACTATCCTGGAAATCTTTTGTGATTGTGAGCCCCCATCAAAATATTATATGCCAAAATCGTTGACGTTGGACAAGGAAGACAACGTAATGATTTGTGTTTGTTCATATTCACATAGAAGTTATATTGTCATAGATCCTTCAACATGTGGTGCTTGCCCCCCATCTTTGCTAGCCAAAAATTCCGCACCAAGTAGAGATACTACTTGTGCATCCAAAAACCCTTAAACCCAAATCTTGTTTTGAGAGTCCACCATACCTACCTATGGATTGAGCAAGATCCTTCAAGTAAGTTGTCATTGGTTCAATAAGGCAATAAAAATTGCTCCTAAAAGTGTTAGATCATTTAGTGTAAGAGAAATTTGAGCGTTGTACGAACTTGTGATGGCGAAGAATAAAAGCGACAGACTGCATAATAAAGGTTGCTATCACAAGGGGCAATATAACGTGACGTTCTTTTGCACTAAGGGTTTCAGCATACAAACAAATAAGCGCATGGCAACCTCTGCTTCCCTCTGCGAAGGGCCTATCTTTTACTTTTCAGTATTTACTTTTATGCAAAGAGTCAAAGTTTTTCTCTCTATTCCTTTTTATTTTTCTCTTTTGGCAAGCATCATGTGGTGAGGAAAGATCTAGGCACATATATCCAGTTGGATATGGGTAGCATGAGTTATTATTGTTGACATCACCCTTGAGGTGAATACGTTGGGAGGCAAAACAATAAGTGTTGGAAATATGCCCTAGAGGCAATAATAAAAGGATTATTATTATATTTCCTTGTTCATGATAATTGTCTTTTATTCATGCTATAATTGTATTATCCGAAAATCGTAATACACGTGTGAATACATAGACCATAATATGTCACTAGTAAGCCTCTAGTTGACTAGCTCGTAGGTCAACAGATAGTCATGGTTTCCTGACTATGGACATTAGATGTCGTTGACAACGGGATCACATCGTTAGGAGAATGATGTGATGTACAAGACCCATTCCTAAGCATAGCACAAGATCGTGTAGTTCGTTTTGCTAGAGCTTTTTCAATGTCAAGTATCTCTTCCTTAGACCATGAGATCGTGTAACTCCCGGATACTGTAGGAGTGCTTTGGGTGTACCAAACGTCACAACGTAATTGGGTGACTATAAAGGTGCACTACAGGTATCTCCGAAAGTGTCTGTTGGGTTGACACGGATCGAGACTGGGATTTGTCACTCCGTGTTACGGAGAGGTATCACTGGGCCCACTCGGTAGTGCATCATCAAAATGAGCTCAAAGTGACCAAGTGTCTGGTCACGGGATCATGCATTACAGTACGAGTAAAGTGACTTGCCGGTAACGAGACTGAACGAGGTATTGGGATACCGATGATCGAGTCTCGGGCAAGTAACATACCGTCTGACAAAGGGAATAGTATACGGGGTTGCTTGAACCCTCAACATCGTGGTTCATCCGATGAGATCATCGAGGAGTATGTGGGAGCCAACATGGGTATCCAGATCCCGCTGTTGGTTATTGACCGGAGAGCTGTCTCGGTCATGTCTGCAGGTCTCCTGAACCCGTAGGGTCTACACACTTAAGGTTCGGTGACGTTAGGGTTGTATGAATATGAGTATGCAGCAAACCGAATGTTGTTCGGAGTCCCAGATGAGATCTCGGACATCACGAAGAGTTCCGGAATGGTCCGGAGGTAAAGAAAACTCTAAAGGAAGTGTTGTTTCGGCCATCGGGAAAGTTTCGGGGTCACCCGGTATTGTACCGGGACCACCGGAAGGGTCCCGGGGGTCCACTGGGTGGGGCCACCTATCCCGGAGGGCGCCGTGGGCTAAAGTGGGAGGGGAACCAGCCCCTAATGGGCTGGTGCGCCCCCCCTTGGGCCCCCCTGCGCCTAGGGTTGGAAACCCTAGGTGGGGGCGCACCACTTGCCTTGGGGGGCACTCCACCCCCCTTGGCCGCCGCCCCCCCTTGGGAGATTGATCTCCCAGGGCCGGCGCCCCCCCCCCCTGGGGGCCTATATAAAGGAGGGCAAGGGGGAAGGGCAGCCGCACCCTGTGTCTTGGCGCCTCCCTCCCCCTGCTACACCTCGTCCTCCTCCCGCATCAACTTGGCGAAGCCCTGCCGGAGTTCTGCTGCATCCACCACCACGCCGTCGTGCTGCTGGATCATCATCAACCTCTCCTTCCCCCTTGCTGGATCAAGATGGAGGAGACGTCACGCTGACCGTACGTGTGTTGAACGCGGAGGTGCCGTCCGTTCGGCGCTAGGATCTCCGATGATAGGATCACGACGAGAACGACTACCTCAACCCCGTTCTTTTGAACGCTTCCGCTCGCGATCTACAAAGTGGTATGTAGATGCATCTCTCCTTTCACTCGTTGCTCAGATGAACACATATATGGATCTTGGTGAAACCGTAGGAAAAAATTTATTTTCTGCAACGTTCCCCAACAGTGGCATCATGAGCTAGGTCTATGCGTAGTTCTCTATTGCACGAGTAGAACACAATTTTGTTGTGGGCGTAGATCTTGTCAACTTGCTTGCCGCTACTAGTCTTTTCTTGCTTCAGCGGTATTGTGGGATGAAGCGGCTCGGACCGACCTTACACGTACGCTTACGTGAGACAGGTTCCACCGACTGACATGCACTAGTTGCATAAGGTGGATAGCGGGTGTCTGTCTCTCCTACTTTAGTTGGAGCGGATTAGATGAAAAGGGTCCTTATGAAGGGTAAATAGAAGTTTACAAAATCACGTTGTGGTTATTCATAGGTAAGAAAACGTTCTTGCTAGAACCCAATTGCAGCCACGTAAAAGATGCAACAACAATTAGAGGATGTCTAACTTGTTTTTGTAGCAATTGTCATGTGATGTGATATGGCCAAAAGTTGTGATGAATGATGAATGATATATTGTGATGTATGAGATCATGTTCTTGTAATAGGAATCACGACTTGCATGTCGATGAGTATGACAACCGGCAGGAGCCATAGGAGTTGTCTTTATTTTTTGTATGACATGCATGTCATTGAAGAACGCCATGTAAATTACTTTACTTTATTGCTAAACGTGTTAGCCTTAGAAGTAGAAGTAGTCGTTGGCGTGACAACTTCATGAAGACACAATGATGGAGATCATGATGATGGAGATCATGGTGTCATACCGGTGACGAAGATGATCATGGAGCCCCAAAGATGGAGATCGAAGGAGCTATATGATATTGGCCATATCATGTCACTACTATATAATTGCATGTGATGTTTATTATGTTTTATGCATCTTGTTTACTTAGAACAGCGGTAGTAAATAAGATGATCCCGTATAATAATTTCAAGAAAGTGTTCCCCCTAACTGTGCACCGTTGCTAAAGTTCATCGTTTCGAAGCACCACGTGATGATCGGGTGTGATAGATCCGTACGTTCACATACAACGGGTGTAAGACAGATTTACACATGCAGAACACTTAGGGTTAACTTGACGAGCCTAGCATGTACAGACATGGCCTCGGAACATAGAGACCGAAAGGTCGAACATGAGTCGTATGGAAGATACGATCAACATGGAGATGTTCACCGATGATGACTAGTCCGTCTCACGTGATGATCGGACACGGCCTAGTCGACTCGGATTGTGTAACACTTAGATGACTAGAGGGATGTCTAATCTGAGTGGGAGTTCATTAAATAATTTGATTAGATGAACTTAATTATCATGAACTTAGTCTAAAACTTTTGCAAAATATGTCTTGTAGATCAAATGGCTAACGCTCATGTCAACATGAACTTCAACGCGTTCCTAGAGAAAACCAAGCTGAAAGATGATGGCAGCAACTATTCGGACTGGGTCCGGAACCTGAGGATCATCCTCATAGCAGCCAAGAAAGATTATGTCCTAGATGCACCGCTAGGTGAAGCACCCATCCCAGAGAACCAAGACGTTATGAACACTTGGCAATCACGTGCTAATGATTACTCCCTCGTTCAGTGCGGCATGCTTTACAGCTTAGAACCGGGGCTCCAAAAGCGTTTTGAGAAACACGGAGCATATGAGATGTTTGATGAGCTGAAAATGGTTTTCCAAGCTCATGCCCGGGTCGAGAGATATGAAGTCTCCAACAAGTTCTATAGTTGTAAGATGGAGGAAAACAGTTCTGTCAGTGAGCACATACTCAAAATGTTTGGGTTGCACAACCGCCTGTCCCAGCTGGAGATCAACCTCCCGGACGAGGCGGTCATTGACAGAATCCTTCGGTCGCTCCCACCAAGCTACAAGAGCTTTGTGCTGAACTACAATATGCAGGGGATGGTGAAGACCATTCCTGAGGTATTTTCAATGCTGAAGTCAGCAGAGGTTGAAATCAAGAAAGAACATCAAGTGTTGATGGTCAATAAGACCACCAAGTACAAGAAGGGCAAGGGTAAGAAGAAATTCAAGAAGGGCGGCAAAGATGTTGCCGCGCCCGGTAAGCCAGTTACCAGGAAGAAGTCAAAGAATGGACCCAAGCCTGAGACTGAGTGCTTTTATTGCAAAGGGAAGGGTCACTGGAAGCGGAACTGCCCCAAATACTTAGCGGACAAGAAGGCTGGCAACACTAAAGGTATATTTGATATACATGTAATTGATGTGTACCTTACCAGTACTCATAGTAACTCCTGGGTATTTGATACCGGTGTCGTTGCTCACATTTGTAACCCACAGCAGGAGCTGCGGAATAAGCGGAGACTGGCGAAGGACGAGGTGACGATGCGCGTCGGGAATGGTTCCAAGGTCAATGTGATCACCGTCGGCACGCTACCTCTACATTTACCTACGGGATTAGTTTTAAACCTCAATAATTGTTATTTAGTGCCAAGTTTGAGCATGAACATTGTATCTGGATCTCGTTTGATACGAGATGGCTACTCATTTAAATCTGAGAATAATGGTTGTTCTATTTATATGAGAGATATGTTTTATGGTCATGCCCCAATGGTCAATGGTTTATTCTTAATGAATCTCGAATGTAATGTTACACATATTCATAGTGTGAATACCAAAAGATGTAAAGTTGATAACGATAGTCCCACATACTTGTGGCACTGCCGCCTTGGTCACATTGGTGTCAAGCGCATGAAGAAGCTCCATGCTGATGGACTTTTAGAGTCTCTAGATTATGAATCATTTGACACATGCGAACCATGCCTCATGGGCAAAATGACCAAGACCCCGTTCTCCGGAACAATGGAGCGAGCAACCAACTTATTGGAAATCATACATACTGATGTGTGTGGTCCAATGAGTGTTGAGGCTCGCGGAGGATATCATTATGTTCTCACTCTCACTGATGACTTGAGTAGATATGAGTATGTCTACTTGATGAAACACAAGTCTGAGACCTTTGAAAAGTTCAAGGAATTTCAGAATGAAGTAGAGAATCAACGTGACCGAAAGATAAAATTCTTATGATCGGATCGTGGAGGAGAATATTGAAGTCACGAATTTGGTACACACTTAAGAAAATGTGGAATTGTTTCACAACTCACGCCGCCTGGAACACCTCAGCGTAACGGTGTGTCTGAACATCGTAATCGCACTCTATTGGATATGGTGCGATCTATGATGTCTCTTACCGATTTACCGCTATCATTTTGGGGATACGCTCTAGAGACAGCTACATTCACTTTAAATAGGGCACCGTCTAAATGTGTTGAGACGACACCGTATGAATTATGGTTTGGGAAGAAACCTAAGCTGTCGTTTCTAAAAGTTTGGGGATGCGATGCTTATGTCAAGAAACTTCAACCTGAAAAGCTCGAACCCAAGTCGGAAAAATGCGTCTTCATAGGATACCCTAAGGAAACCATTGGGTATACCTTCTACTTAAGATCCAAGGGCAAGATCTTTGTTGCCAAGAACGGATCCTTTCTGGAAAAAGAGTTTATCTCAAAAGAAGTAAGTGGGAGGAAAGTAGAACTCGATGAAGTACTACATCTTGAACCGGAAAGTAGTGCAGCTCAGGAAAACGTTCCTGTGGTGCCTACACCGACTGGAGAGGAAATTAATGATGATGATCAAGGTACTTCTGATCAAGTTGCTACTGAACTTCGTAGGTCCACAAGGACACGTTCCACACCAGAGTGGTATGGCAACCCTGTCCTGGAAATCATGTTGTTAGACAACGGTGAACCTTTGAACTATGAAGAAGCGATGGCGGGCCCAGATTCCAACAAATGGCTAGAAGCCATGCAATCCGAGATAGAATCCATGTATGAAAACAAAGTATGGACTTTGACAGACTTGCCCGATGATCGGCGAGCGATAGAAAACAAATGGATCTTTAAGAAGAAGACGGACGCGGATGGTAATATTACCATCTATAAAGCTCGACTTGTCGCTAAGGGTTATCGACAAGTTCAAGGGGTTGACTACGATGAGACTTTCTCTCCCGTAGCGAAGCTGAAGTCCGTCTGAATCATGTTAGCAATTGCCGCATACTATGATTATGAGATATGGCAGATGGACGTCAAAACGGCATTCCTTAACAGGCATCTTAAGGAAGAACTGTATATGATGCAGCCGGAGGGTTTTGTCGATCCTAAGAATGCTAACAAAGTATGCAAGCTCCAGTGATCTATTTATGGGCTGGTGCAAGCATCTCGGAGTTGGAACATTCGCTTTGATGAGATGATCAAAGCGTTTGGGTTTATGCAGACTTATGGAGAAGCCTGCGTTTACAAGAAAGTGAGTGGGAGCTCTGTAGCATTTCTCATATTATATGTAGATGACATACTTTTGATGGGAAATGATATAGAACTTTTGGACATCATTAAGGCCTACTTGAATAAGTGTTTTTCAATGAAGGACCTTGGAGAAGCTGCTTACATATTAGGCATCAAGATCTATAGGGATAGATCGAGACGCCTCATAGGTCTTTCACAAAGCACATACCTTGATAAGATTCTGAAGAAGTTCAAAATGGATCAGTCCAAAAAGGGGTTCTTGCCTGTATTGCAAGGTGTGAGATTGAGCTCGGCTCAATGCCCGACCACGGCAAAAGATAAAGAAGAGATGAGTGTCATCCCCTATGCTTCAGCCATAGGATCTATTATGTATGCCATGCTGTGTACCAGACCAGATGTAAACCTTGCTGTAAGTTTGGTAGGAAGGTACCAAAGTAATCCCGGCAAGGAACACTGGACAGCGGTCAAGAATATCCTAAAGTACCTGAAAAGGACAAAGGACATGTTTCTCGTTTATGGAGGTGACGAAGAGCTCGTCGTAAAGGGTTACGTCGATGCTAGCTTCGACACAGATCTGGATGACTCTAAGTCACAAACCGGATACGTGTATATGTTGAATGGTGGAGCAGTAAGCTGGTGCAGCTGCAAGTAGAGCGTCGTGGCGGGATCTACATGTGAAGCGGAGTACATGGCAGCCTCGGAGGCAGCGCATGAAGCAATTTGGGTGAAGGAGTTCATCACCGACCTAGGAGTCATACCCAATGCGTCGGGGCCGATCAAACTCTTCTGTGACAACACTGGAGCTATTGCCCTTGCCAAGGAGCCCAGGTTTCACAAGAAGACCAGGCACATCAAGCGTCGCTTCAACTCCATCCGTGAAAATGTTCAAGATGGAGACATAGATATTTGCAAAGTACATACAGATCTGAATGTCGCAGATCCGTTGACTAAACCTCTCTTGCGAGCAAAACATGATCAACACCAAAACTCTATGGGTGTTCGATTCATCACAATGTAACTAGATTATTGACTCTAGTTCAAGTGGGAGACTATTGGAAATATGCCCTAGAGGCAATAATAAAAGGATTATTATTATATTTCCTTGTTCATGATAATTGTCTTTTATTCAGGCTATAATTGTATTATCCGGAAATTGTAATACACGTGTGAATACATAGACCACAATACGTCCCTAGTAAGCGTCTAGTTGACTAGCTCGTAGGTCAACAGATAGTCATGGTTTCCTGACTATGGACATTAGATGTCGTTGACAACGGGATCACATCATTAGGAGAATGATGTGATGGACAAGACCCATTCCTAAGCATAGCACAAGATCGTGTAGTTCGTTTTGCTAGAGCTTTTTCAATGTCAAGTATCTCTTCCTTAGACCATGAGATCGTGTAACTCCCAGATACCGTAGGAGTGCTTTGGGTGTACCAAACGTCACAATGTAACTAGGTGACTATAAAGGTGCACTACAGGTATCTCCGGAAGTGTCTGTTGGGTTGACACGGATCGAGACTGGGATTTGTCACTCCGTGTTACGGAGAGGTATCACTGGGCCCACTCGGTAGTGCATCATAAAAATGAGCTCAAAGTGACCAAGTGTCTGGTCATGGGATCATGCATTACGGTACGAGTAAAGTGACTTGCTGGTAACGAGACTGAACGAGGTATTGGGATACCGACGATCGAGTCTCGGGCAAGTAACATACCGTCTGACAAAGGGAATAGTATACCGGGTTGCTTGAACCCTCGACATCGTGGTTCATCCGATGAGATCATCGAGGAGTATGTGGGAGCCAACATGTGTATCCAGATCCCGCTGTTGGTTATTGACCGGAGAGCTGTCTCGGTCATGTCTGCATGTCTCCCGAACCCGTAGGGTCTACACACTTAAGGTTCGGTGACGCTAGGGTTGTATGAATATGAGTATGTAGCAAACCGAATGTTGTTTGGAGTCCCGGATGAGATCCCGGACGTCACGAGGAGTTCCGGAATGGTCCGGAGGTAAAGAAAACTATATAGGAAGTGCTGTTTCGGCCATCGGGAAAGTTTCGGGGTCACCCGCTATTGTACCGGGACCACCGGAAGGGTCCCGGGGGTCCACCGGGTGGGGCCACCTATCCCGGAGGGCCCCGTGGGCTGCAGTGGGAGGGGAAACAGCCCCTAGTGGGATGGTGCACCCCCCCTGCGCCTAGGGTTGGAAACCCTAGGTGGGGGGCGCACCACTTGCCTTGGGGGGCACTCCACCCCCTTGGCCGCCGCCCCCCCTTGGGAGATTGATCTCCCAGGGCCGGAGCCCCCCCTGGGGGCCTATATAAAGGAGGGCAAGGGGGAAGGGCAGCCGCACCCTATGTCTTGGCGCCTCCCTCCCCCTGCTACACCTCGTCCTCCTCCCGCAGCAGCTTGGCGAAGCCCTGCCGGAGTTCTGCTGCATCCACAACCACGCCGTCGTGCTGCTGGATCATCATCAACCTCTCCTTCCCCCTTGCTGGATCAAGACGGAGGAGACGTCACGCTGACCGTATGTGTGTTGAACGCGGAGGTGCCGTCCGTTCGGCGCTAGGATCTCCGGTGATAGGATCAGACGAGAACGACTACCTCAACCCCGTTCTTTTGAACGCTTCCGCTCGCGATCTACAAAGTGGTATGTAGATGCATCTCTCCTTTCACTCGTTGCTTAGATGAACTCATAGATGGATCTTGGTGAAACCGTAGGAAAAATTTTATTTTCTGCAACGTTCCCCAACAATAAGTCCCTATCTTTCTATGTGTCCGGTTGAAATGTTTTGCTCATGTGTACGCAGTGAGTGTTAGCAATCATAGAATACTATATGATGGTTGAGTATGTGGAGCTCTTACTTAGACTCTGTTGAATAAGTTGAATTTCAATTTCTTGGTGACTGAGAACATAGGTTGTTGAGTTTCAAGAGAATTCAGCGTTTGAACCTTAACATGTGAATTGGTTGCTACTTTAACATGAGAAGTGTTATAAGAAAGAATTGTTGTTATGATTCTAGGAAAAGTGATTGAAATTGTCATTGATCAAACTTGTGCACTTTGCTAGCATTCACACGTCATAAATTGTCATCGAGGACGAGTAGGAATTAAGCTTCGGGATGTTGATATGTATCCAACGTATTTATAAGTTATGAAGTATTCATGTCATGTTTACAACAATTTTATATGGTTTTGGTATGATTTGCACGGAACTAACCCGGACTCATGTTGTTTTTAGCAGAACTACCATGGTGTTGTTTTTTATGCAGAAATGAAAGTTCTCCAAATGATCTAAAACTTTTTGTGGATTTTTTATGGACCAGAAGAGAACCATTGGGTCAGAGCAGCACCTAGGGGGTGCTCCAAGGGGGGCACAACCCACCAGGGCGCGCCTGGGCCCCCAGGCGCGCCCCGGTGGGTTGTGCCCACCTCGGTGTCATCCCGTACCCCTTCTTTGCCCTATAAGTTCCCAAATATTTCAAAACCCTCGAGAACACCCTAGCTCGTAAGTTCCGCCGCCGCAAGCCTCTGTAGCCACCGAAAACCAATTGGGACCCTGTTCCAGCACCTTGTCGGAGGGGGGAATCATCTTCGGTGGCCATCTTCATCATCCCAGCGGCCACCATGATGAGGAGGGAGTAGTCCATCCTCGGGGTTGAGGGTTTGTACCAGTAGCTATGTGTTTAATCTCTCTCGCGCGCGATCTTGAATGTGACGATCTTGATGTATCATGGGCTTTGTTAACATAGATGGATCATATGATGTTTCTCCCCTCTCTACACTTGTTGTGATGAATTGAGTCTTTACCCTTTGAAGTTTTGTCTTGCCGGATTGAATGCTCAGATCTGAGAACACATGATATATGTCTTACATAAGAATACCCGTGGTGGCAATGGGGTATTATTTTTATTCACTTGATATATGTTATGGCACTCAACTTGCGGATTCCCGAGGTGACTTTGGGGTAATCTATGCATAGGGGTTGATGCATGTTTTTATTATCTATTCTCCGATAGAAACTCTGTGGTCTCATTGTAGCTCTTTGTGTGGATTGAGTATTATGAATCTGAAATTGTTTGATACATATTGTATAATTAACTCACGGGTACTCGCGGTGACATTGGGGTATCTAGGTGACATTACAGTTGGTTGATATACAGCATATGGTGTTATTTTAGTATGAACTCTTGATTAGATCGATTGGAAAGAATAGCTTGCTGTTATTTTAGTACGAACTCTAGGATAGATTGATCGGACGGAATAGCTTTGAGGTGGTTTCGTACCCTACAAACAATTTCTATCTGTTGTTCTCCGCTAATAGGAACTCGGGAGTGATTCTTTATTGCGCTCTGAGGGATAATCATATGATCCAACTATGTTAGCATTGTTGAGATATTGCACTAGTGAAAGTACGCACCCTAGGCCTCATTTTCCATCATTGCACTACCTTTTGTGCTCCATTTACTATTTACTACCTTGCTGTTTTTTATTGTTTGCATTACAAAAAATCATATCTACTATCCATACTACACTTCTATCACCATCTCTTTGCCGAACTAGTGCACCTATACAATTTGCCATTGTATTGGGTGTGTTGGGGACACAAGAGATATCTTGTATTTGATTGCAGGGTTGCTTGAGAGAGACTATCTTCATCCTACGCCTCCCACGGATAGATAAACCTTAGGTCATCCACTTGAGGGAAAATTGTTGCTTTCCTACAAAACTCTGCGCTTGGAGAACCAACACGTGTCTACAAGAATAAAGTTCCATAGTAGACATCATGGGGTTCCGGTAACCCCTCCGATACTCCGGTATGACCCGATACACACCGAAACCCTTCTGGTGTCCGAATACTACCTTCCAATATATCAATCTTTACCTCTCGACCATTTCAAGACTCCTCGTCATGCCCATGATCTCATCCGGGACTCCGAACAACCTTCGGTCACCAAAACACATAACTCATATAATACATATCATCATCGAGCATTAAGCGTGCGGACCCTGCGGGTTCGAGAACTATGTAGACATGACCGAGACACCTCTCCGGTCAATAACCAATAGCGGAACCTGGATGCTCATATTGGTTCCCACATATTCTACGAAGATCTTTATCGGTCGAACCGCAATGTCAACATATGTTATTCCCTTTGTCATCGGTATGTTACTTGCCCGAGATTCGGTCGTCGGTATCTTCATACCTAGTTCAATCTCGTTACCGGCAAGTCTCTTTACTCATTCCGTAGTGCATCATCCCATAACTAACTCATTACTCACATTGCTTGCAAGGATTCATATGATGTGCATTACCGAGAGGGCCCAGAGATACCTCTCCGATACTCGGAGTGACAAATCCTAATCTCGATCTATGCCAACCCAACAAACACCTTCGGAGATACCTGTAGAGCATCTTTATAATCACCCAATTACGTTGTGACGTTTGATAGCACACAAGGCATTCCTCCGGCGTTTGGGAGTTGCATAATCTCATAGTTGGAGGAATATATATTTGACACGAAGAAAGCAGTAGCAATAAAATTGAATGATCATTATGCTAAGCTAATGAATGGGTCTTGTCCATCACATCATTCTCCTAATGATGTGATCCCGTTCATCAAATGACAACACATGTCCATGGCTAGGAAACTTAACCATCTTTGATCAACGAGCTGGTTAAGTAGAGGCATACTAGGGACACTGTGTTTTGTCTATGTATCCACACATGTATCAAGTTTCCGGTTAATACAATTCTAGCATGAATAATAAACATTTATCATGATATAAGGAAATATAAAATAACAACTTTATTATTGCCTCTAGGGCATATTTTCTTCAGAGTTTATGACAACTGTACTATCAAGAGGGGCACAAGCAAAATTTCTTTGGCATTAATTCCAAGACGAGATCTTAAGCTAGTCCTCAAAGGAATCCACCTTAGCCACTTTACTGGTATGTTTTTCAACATTCTCGGTACCACTTATTTTCCTACCCGGTACTTCCGAGCCTATATAGAGTAAGTCCTCCCAGCAAACCCAGTTTTCTATAGGTCGGAACTGCCATTGATGTTATGTTATATGTTGAGCCATGTTTCCACTGAAACTCTTCCTGTTAGCTTCGGCGCCTTCGAGCATAACATTTTTCATGCAACTTTTGAGGCCTTTTTGGTTTGCCTCTATATTAGGCCACATTTTAATTCTAGTACTTCCGTGCACATCCACCTGGTACCGAGCAACTGGCTTTGTTCTTTCGGGTCTACTCTATTCCTGTAGAAAAGATCCGCGGTTTTGTTGGTCAGAGCCTTTGCTTTATTTTACCTCTTAAGTTCATAGTACAATATTTTCTCTTAGGTTTTCGATCAAGACATGCTCTGGTCACTTAAATATTTGAAAATGTCCAGTAGTTCAAAGAAGTTTTATCCAGTACTTTTGGGCTAGTTACTTTTTCAAGTGACGATTAGATTTCTACGACCTCTATATATAGACTTGGACCAACGTTGTGGCAACCACCTCATCCCATCCCAACCCTCACAAGTTCAAGTCTAGATAGTCTTTAGGCAACAAAGGATGAAAGGAAGTTGTTGGGTGATTCCAACAAACTTCCATGATTCTTTAAAGGGGCCAGGCTCCTCTCTTCTTCTTGAATCCCTACACCTAGTGTTCCTTTTTTCTTATACCACTCATATTGTGTGTGTGTGTGTGTGTGAGAGAGAGAGAGAGATAGGGAGATCCTATGGGTACTTGAGAAAGGCTTTGCTTGAAGATCTTTTGAGGATTTCTACCGAGTGACTTTGCTTTGCTTGTTACTATTGAAGGGTGTGCGCCTCCTAGATGGTTAGGACTTAGGATTCACTTGAGAGCCATTTTCATCTATATTGTGAAGGACTCAAGAGTTCGTGAGGGCTCAAAGGTTTCCTACTTCGTGAGGATGTACCCCTTAGTGAGGTTTCTTAATGCACTCTACGGTACAATAGGTATGTTTTCCTTGGTGGGCCACTTGGTGGGAAATATAGCTAGGATCCTTGTGATCCTAGAATCATTGGTTCAAAGCTAGTGTCCATCAATGTGGAGTAGGATAGCACCAACTATTCAGACCACAGGGAAAGAATCCAAACTCATTTGCGTTTGCATCCTCAGACTCAACTCTTACTTTCTTGCAAGTTTCCTTATTTTTCCACAATACTCTTTCTAGCTTGGTTGTTAAAGTGTTCCTAAGTACCAACATAGAAGCTTGTTGCTTAAAACAACCAACTTGTAAAATGAGTGTGGTTTTATTTTTATATGACTATTCACCCTGCTTCCAGTCTCGAAACATTCAATACTATCAACCTTTGACCATGTCGGAGCCACGCAGGGACAGCCACGCAACCAAATCCATGTAGGGATAGCTTGACTTGTCAAATGGGGCAATAGGCGGTGAGCACGATCGGATGTTGGTGGGCGGTGGGAAGAGGGTGTTGCCACCACGATAGCGGCAGAAAGAGGGAGGGTAGAAGGAGTGGGTTAGAGCTCAAAGTATACTTATATATAGATGGACTAGGTGGGACTTTTGGGTGTTGTATTATTCTAGCTAGTTGGAATGTTAGAACTGCCTAAGAATGACTAAGGTCGGTTGCCACAAAGCAACCGACTGCAAAAAACTTTTCCTGGTTGGCTGGAAATTCCGACCGGCTCGGTGAATTCTCTGAGGCGGTTTTGTTTTTTCAATCGACTAAAATAATTTATTGTTGGAGCAGGTTATTTTAATATGGTTCCCTGAAAATATTGCAGGTGTACATTACTTGTATACTATTTCCCTTCGTGAATTGTCTCTCTTGTCCGACTTAAAAGCTAGGATTTGCACTAGTGAGGTATTGGCACCATGTGGAGGCAACCACCTTGTTGCTCGGTTTTTGAAACACAAGTGACCACATGATGAGATTATAAATAATCTTCTTGAGAGTGAGGGAGTTGCGCCGGTGTTCATTGTGAAAACCTTCGCCTTGCAAGCATCGCAAGTTTTCCAAAGAAATATGAATAGAATCAAATGGTTATATAGATGAGGGACTGAGATAAGTCCTAGAGAGTGTCGAGATAGCCCCTTGGAGAATGCCTACGAATTTCCAAATCCCTGTGGAGAGTAGACAATGGAGGAAGATGTCGTCACGGTCTTCCACATGGTGATCACAAGGCATGCAAATACTATTGGGAGCAATGTAACTTTGTTAGGGACTCTGTTGCCCCAGACTAGCATATCAATGGGGTTTCATCTTCTTTGTGGAGAACGATTTTGTATGTGTTCTTAGTGGGTAACGATAAGCCACGGATGAAGAACCAATCATCATTGTCATTGAAGAATAAGAAATACTACAACAAAAACATCAATGGAAACAACTCTACATAAGAAACTACGATATAAGGGGTCAATGTTTGCATTGATGTGTGTTTGTTGCAGTATTTCTTGTTCTACTCCCTTTTGGATCCTCACACATGGTTTTTATTCAATTATTTGACTAGCCAAATCAGCCAATGAAAGATGAAATTTTTTGTCGGCCAGACCAAACGAGGCCCAAACGCCAAAGTCACCCAGACACGAAGCAAGATAAGGCACCTAGAGCTGAAGGGACTAAGGATGTGAAGACATATGGCGGACAACGTGGTATTGGGGGCCCAAATCCATAGGCCAAATATCAAAAGCAATCCTACCACATGGATGCCAAACCCATTTTGTGGCCACTCGACCGATACTAACAGAATTCAGAAAAGAAGACCAAATCCCCGAAATGGACGATAGAGAAGAATGGAATCCAAAAGTACAATCTTGTAATAACAAGCATGCAGCCTCACCGATGGAGACCAGTAGAGCGGTGGTAGCTAGGGTTTCTCAAATTCGGTGATGTAAGTGTTACCATTTGAGTTGCAAGCTATATAATGGTGGTGTTGGTATGTTCAATTATTTTTTTCACGTCAAGTTGCCTGTGTATGTATTTGATTCAGATGTTGTGTTTGACTCCAAGTGTTATACCAGCATTGCTGGTTCTATCACTCGCAAAAAAAAATAAAAGAAAAATAAAAAGAGCATTGCTGGTTCAATTTGTGAAGATCTATTTCACTATACGACGCGAGTCCTGTGGTCATATTCACTAACTTTCCGTGCTACCAATTGTCACAACCCGACCTTAGCTCAGTTGGTAGAGCGGAGGACTGTAGTGTTGCAGATAAATCCTTAGGTCACTGGTTCGAATCCGGTAGGTCGGAAGTAATTTTTTTTGTTATTCAAATTCCCAATGGTACCCGCGAAAAAAGAGCGTTCCCGATGATGCTGTGCCCTGTTCAATTTTTAATTAATTTATATGATTATATGATGTGCGTATGTTCTTTCTAACTTGTTGTTTCATGTACAAACCGCATTGCTCCATCTATTTTGCCGGGTGCTTCCCTGGCTTCGCCCGGTCAAGGCTAGGATGGAGCGGGACTACAAAACTGTACTGATCAAAAACCATACATGTAGCAGTCCAAAGGAGCCAGCCATTTTAGCAGCTTGTTGAGCTCCTGAGATGCTAACTTAATGGAGAGGGCATCCCGCCGAGGGACTGTCCTGTGCATCCACAACGAACAACGGCGCTGAGAATCTACACGGGTGATAAACACAAGTTATAGATTCCTTCTCTCGAGAAAGGCTATTAAAGAACATAGACTTCAGTCTTCAGAATCACCAATCTAGTGAAATCACACCCTTTGGCTGCAATAGGCACTTATCTGGTTCCTCCGTACTATATACTTCCTCCGTTCACAAACATAAGATGTTCTTATGTTTTTTCCACTCATTTCAGTCTGTATGTAGTAGTTCATATTAAAATATTCAAAACATCTTATATTTCTGAACAGAGGAGTAGATCCGATCTCCTACACTCCGTTCTACATATATATTCCTGGTTCCGGTGCCATGTCCACAAGGCATATGCCGAATTCACCACATCTCTTGTGTGAGAACTGGTACAATAACATACACATGACACATTCCCTTCTGTGTCGCACATCGAGTGGGGAGCGAAGAGGAGAAGGAGAAGGTGAAGTGATTTGGTTACCTCTAAAATGTCGCCGCCGAAACTGCTTTCCCTGCATTCCGGCTGTCATTCCCAGCAAAAATTCCCCTTGGCGGGTACAGAAGTGAATGTCAGATGGTAGACTCCACCAAAAATTCAGGGTGGTTGTCACCCGGTAAGGGACACTCTCCAGGGTCATCTGCATGATCAGTGTCGAATTTCTCAATGTTACCGCCATCCCCGATCGTAATGTAAACTGGCCCGCACGGATTCAACGAGTAGTCGAACACCGGGTTCATCCTTTGGTATGCGCGTACCTTGAGTAATCAATGTAGAATCAAATAAACTGCACTTGTTCGGAAAAAATGGTATCAACAGCAGGAACTGAGGGAAGTACGATTGGTTAATCTAGATGGGGCAAAAGAAAGCAAAGAAATTGAAGGAATTTAGTCTGAATCAAACCATTTACCAAACAATGCATATGCTCATGTCCTGCGAAGACAATGTTGATCCCATATGTTGGTAGAGGACTCCTTCTATTTCTTGCCTCATGCACTCAAATTCCTGGTAGTGTGAGGAACAGTTATACCAGGGCGAGCGCCAAGAAGCGACAACCCATGGTGTGACTTTCTGCAGATCCTTCTCTAACCACGAGTACTCACCTCCTATGCACAATGATATAACTACCGCGTGTTAGTTACTAATATCAGCAATCCAGCATCAGTATGTACATTCAAAGTACTGTTGGTTGGCAAAATGTTGCGAAGTACAGTCCATGGTCGTCATAAAAAAAATGTTGCAATTTATCAAGGGGGCAGGCCATTCATCTAGAATTCCAGATGAAACGTTGGTAAGTTGGTTAACATATTACCTGTACGATTATAGTCGACGTAGGCAGATAATTTTGAAAAGTGTGTTCATTGTAGGCAGATCATTTTGAGAAAAAAAAATGTAAACACCTCCTTTATTATAGGGTAGGGGTAAAGGGATAAGCACCTAATTTAATGTAAAGTGTGTTCATTGTAGGCAGATCAATTTGAAAATTTTCCCCTACCAACCTCGGTTATCTTCAGGAATAGAACACCTCCATGGAGGTGTCAGGCTCAACTTTTTTAGCCAGCGTCACATTTAAGAAAAACATGATGAACTTTTGGCAAATCAACAGGACTTTTTCTTTAAACACGATGAACATTTTCTAAAACCATGATGAACATTTTTCAAATAAATGATGAATAATATGTTTAAACTCGATGGATACTTTTTAAAAATAATAAATAACAATGTTTATATACGTGATGAACAATTTTCAAATGCACACTGAACCTTTTCTAAAAATATGATGAACAATTTTTGTACATGATGAAAAATATTTTTAAACATGAGGATCATTTTTTAATTACAACCTGAACATTGATTTAAATGAGCGATGATATTTCGTAAATTCATGATGAACCTTTTCATAAACAATAAGAAAATTTCCTTATACCTGGTGTAAACATTTTTAAATGCATGATGGACATTTTTTAATTTATGATTAACATATTTTAAAACAATGCCAAGAATTTCTGAAATAAATGACGATCATTTTTTATAAATATGATCAAGATTTTTAAATACACCTTATTTTTTAAATATAGGATGAATATTTCTTAAATGCATGATCAACTTTTTTATATAAAATTAAAATTATTTTAAAATACACATCAAATATTTCAAAGACACAATGCACAGTTTTTAAATACATGATGGCCTTTTTCAAAATATTCATTGGACATTTTTTAAATGCACGATAATTCTGTTTTTGATAAGCACTATCCATATTTTAGAAAGAGGAACTAAAAGTAAAGAAAAAACAAATAAATGAATAAATAAAGAGAAAACATAGGTATGAAAAGGCAGAGAAAACTTTAAAAGTTTCAACTCATTTTATAAAAACATATTTATATGTAATCAAATTAGAAAATTAAAAGAAACAGAAACACAAAAGGAACATGAAGAAAAAAATTTAAAAATACAGTAAGAAATAGAAAATGAAGAACATAAAACAAATTAGACAAACACTAAAAACAGAAATAAAGATAATAATCAGACCAAAAACCAGATCAGAAAAACCATACACAAAAACCTGAAAATAAATCTTAAGAAACTGGTCTATTCATCTACTTCTATGTCGGCCCTTCTCCCGTCGGCCTTGAGGCGAGCGCTAACGTGTTGTCACAATAAGCGATAAATAGCCTTTGCATGGCATAGCATCGTGAGAGCTATATCTAGCTCATTGCAAGATTTATAGATAACTCACATATCCATCTCGGCTGGTGTAATGTGGTGATGGGTTTTGGGAACCTTCCATCCGGTTTTTGGAAGGTTGCAGTCGGTTTTTATTCTTTTCATATTTATGTGTTATCAATTTATTTGGTTTTCTATCAATTGTTATTTTTATCTTTATTTTTAAATCTTCTATTTTTCCTTTCTTCAATTATGATTTTTCTTCTCCTTGTTTTCTTTTTCATTTTCCCATTTTAAAATACATGTTTAATTTTTGCTAACACAGGTTGATTTTTTTAAAAGCATATTGAACAATTTTTAGATACACGTTGAACATATTTCAATTACACGATGTGAGATTCATAGTGAGCACGTTTTTAAACACATAGTGAACTTTTTTCATGTACATGATAAAACATTTGGAAATTATATTATGAGCATTCTTCTAAACATGATGAATATTCTTCAATACAAGATGAACAACTTTTTTAATACATGGTGCATATTTTTAATAAATTGTGGATATTTTTAAATACACAATAAGCAATTTTCAAGTAAAACGAATAGGTGTAACCAGTGCTAGAAGCTCTCATAGTCTAGGGAAGGATAATACAATGTCAGCCTTACCATTCAAATAAACATTTTTCAATACACGGTGAACAATTTATAATTTAAATTCAAAAGTTTTGGAATATACTATGAATATCTTTTAAAGACATCATGAATATTTTTCAATACAAGATGAATAATTTTTAATAGATTATAAATATTTTTCAAATACATGATGAATCATTTTTAACACACTATGAACAATTTTTCAATGTGTCAACTAACACCGGCCTTATATGTGGGTCCACCCATCACCTATTTGGGCTAGGTACTTCACTTTTCGGAAAACCTATCCCCCTAACAATACCTGCCACGGTTCATATCCCAATGTTAACGGCTGTTTCATGATTCCATGACCAGGCGAGCTCGTTCACTCGTATGAATATTTTTGGAAAAGGTTCACTAATTCTGCACCAAAAGAAGCAGGTTCACTAATGTTGCCGCCGCTGAGGGAGAGGGCGCCGCGTTGGCGCACCTGCGCCGTGCGCCACGACTCAACGACGGACCGGCTGGAGCTGCAGGCCTCCACATCGTGCTGGCCGCGCTTGTGTGGTGGCGACCCGTGGTGGCCCCATGTCCCTGACCTTCTCCCGCCATGGATCTGCGCTTGAAAGGGAAAAACGCCCGGAATTAATCGCCAGAGCTATGAAAGGAAGGTGGCGGAGGGGGACGAATCTTATCCGAGACGGAAAACCTAAAACGCCCCACTCCCGTAGATACCACCTGGAGAAGGGACGGTTTACGGGCCACCCGTATACTCCCTTCGTCCGAAAATACTTGTCATTGAAATGGATGTACGTCTACATCCATTTCAATGACAAGTATTTTCGGACGAAGGGAGTATCTTTTACGGGCCGAGAAAAATATAGTCCGGCCCGGAAAAACCCGAAAACGCTAAAACGGAGCGGCCGGATCAGTCAAAGAGGTCTCTTCCCCACCCTTCCGCTTCCACCCCCAAACCCCAACTCTCCCCACTCTCTCGCTCCTGCCGCCATGGACGGATGACGAGCTTGCTTCTCTCAGAGAAAACCCCAAATCCCCTCCTCGCCCTTATCACACCGTCGGATTCCCCACTCCACGAGCTTCCCGTCGACCCCAATCTCGTCCACACGCATTGATCTGCTCTGCTCTGCTCTCCGCTCCAGGGCCACTGCTACCACACGAAAGCTAGGGGGAAAAAAACATCATCCGTCGTCTCCATGAGCGACGGCGGTTCGGGTGCGGCGCCGCTGGAGTTCCCCTCTGCGGAGTGGCGGCGCGTCTACGACCGGCTCATGGGGTTGCTGCCGCAGGTCGAGGCGCTCGCCGCCGACCGCGCGCGCCTGGAGGAAATCAACAGGCTCTCGGAAGCCCGCGAGAAGAGCCTCCGTGCCCGCCTCCTCCAGGTGATTCGCTGGACCGCGAGCTCCCTCTAGGGTTTCTATCAATTTGGGGTTTTCACAAAAATAATCATGGCTTGTTCGCGCCTGATGCTGGTTCCTGTGCTTGCGACTGAAGACGGAGGCGAGCAGGGAGAGGTGGAAGACGGCCTACGCAGAGCTGCCTCCAGGTGCTAATCCCAAGCTTGCCGGTAATCCCTCCTCTTCTTCTCAGGATGTTTCCGCCACAAGAAAGTAACTTGCTTTGAATGATCTGGGTTAGATCCCTTTGAAAGTAACTTGCGACTGAAAATTGGCATCATTCTCCCTTTTGGCTCGATCCCTTTGGGTCAGGGAGTTATCTATGTCGCTTTATGATGTGCTCAATAGCAATTTGGTTGTCCATTAGAAGATTTTAACTTCTAGAACAAAGCGCCCAATTCTAGTGAATTATGCTGCTACTGATATCATTCCTTTTGTGTTCAATGTAGAACTTCAAAAGAGGGACTTGGTGGATTCCGAAGCCTGTGAAGCTCTTTCTGACCCCGATAACTCTCAACTCAAGGTACTCACTGAAACATCAGTTCCACATCTGAAAAGCAATCTGTCCAGCTTGTACATGCCATGATTTTCTTAGTCGTTGATCTGTGCCCATGGTTTTTTTGTTAATTAATAATGCATGATACAACCTAAAGAAAGTTCCTGGAAACAAAAACCATTAATTAGGGGTTAGGTTCGATTTCCATGATATCTGATGTCTACATAGGATAATCCTCTTCTGGGGGAGTGCTAATAGACCAGGGTCTGTTTTGTAGCAGGTGACTGGTGAGGATACTAATGAGATGGATCTTGAACAGTGCACTGTGAGTCTCCCTTTCAATCTCCTTTTCTCACGTACTGCTCCATCTTTGCCTGATCCATCCCAGATTCAGCATATGTGATACTTATCTCCTTGAGATCTAGATGATTTTGCTGGTTCATTTGCTGTAAACAATTTTGCAATGTCATCTTCTCTATAAATCGAGTTGATTGAAGTGTTCATATTCCTTATAAGATAGCTGTTTCTTTCACTTTTGGCATCCGAGTGGATCCAATATTGCTGACAGACTCCCTGATGAATTAACCTTGCACGAGAACTGTGGTCGTGATCAGCCTTATATGACCATATAGCAACTTGAAGGTCTTCCTGCTCCTGTTCAGCACTTAACAAGTTAACATTGCCCCATACTTGTTTCTGGCCAGTCAATCATTTAATTTACAAATTGTGACATTTTGCTGGCCAAAGATATAAAGGACAATATCCTGAATCATATACAGCTGTTGGTCTGGTCTCAGTCTCTAGTAGGGTCTACCTGCATATAACGTGTGATCTTGAATGTATTTGTCTGGTAGTTTTTTTTTTGTATTTACAATCCGTGGATTAATTTGAAGGGTAATGCATCATATATGGGGTTGATCTCATAAGACTTGTCAGATCTTATGACTGGTTAGATGGAGAATATCAAACTTGTTCTCGTTTGATTTATATTTAAAGAAGTAAAAGGACTAATCTGTAGGATTCTCGAGTATTATGTATTATAATATCACAATATCTGTCAACTTTGTGTAAGATACTTGATTTTCTGAAAACATTGTTGTACATCTATGAATGACTGACAACATAGCCCAAACAGTCTTGATGTTTATATTTAGCAATAATTTGCTAGTCCTTCTGATCTTAACAAGATGTATTACACCGTGCAACACCAACTATTATCATCGTGGAACTTGATAATTTGTTGCGGTTAATGTGCAAATTTCTGTTTTTAGTTCTACTATCTGTTGGAATTGCTACTATTCTTTTCATTTACAGTTTGGTGTGTTTAATGAAAGCCTTGTGTCTAAGATGCTAATGTTTTGTGCGCTTGTTCAACAGATGCAGATCTTTGTCAAAATCAACTGTTCAAATTTTCAAAGAAAAAGAAAGATCCACTGTTTAAAGACTATCACTCTTGAGGTCATGGGATCAGATACGATCTACGATGTCAAGGATAAGATTCGAGACAAGGAGGGCATCCCTGAAGGCCAGCAGAGACTCATGTTTGGCAGTGAGCTGCTGATGGACAGCTGCACCCTGGAGTACTACAACATTGAGGAAGAGTCCACGCTCACCCTTGACCTTGTCCCCCGAGGGATGCATATCTTTGTCAAGACACTGACTAACAAGATCATGACTATTGAGGTTGGGGGAGAAGATAGCATATACATTGTGAAGGCAAAGATTTACGATGAAACCACCGTTTGCCCAGGCAGACAGCGTCTCGTCTTTGCTGGGAACGAGCTAGAGGATGGCTGCACCTTGGCTGACTACAACGTGCAAAATGAATCTACACTTCATATTGTGTTCCGCTCGGCGTGTCAGAGAGATGGGATGCACATTTTTGTCAAGACACTGACTGGCAAGATCATGACTATTGATGTTGAGGGAGAAGATAGTCTATACAGTGTAAAGGCAAAGATTTTTGATGAAACCGGCATTCCTCCAGGCAGACAGTGTCTCATCTTTGCTGGGAAGCAGTTGGAGGATGGCCGCACCTTGGCTGACTGCAATGTGCACAACGAAACTACCATTCATCTTGTGGTGTTTCATGGCCTCACGTGTCACAGAGGTGGGATGCACATGCACATCATTATCAGGGGACTGACTGACAAGATCATGACTGCTGTGGCTGAGGGAGAAGATACCATATATAGTGTGAAGGTAAAGGTTTCCGCTGAAACCGGCGTTCCCCCAGACAGACAGACTCTCATCTTTGCTGGGAATGTGCTGGAGGATGGCCGCACCTTGGCTGACTACGATGTGCAACATGCATCTACCCTTCATGTTGTGTTGCGTGGCGTCACGAGGCAGAGAGGTGGGATGCGCATATTTTTCAGGACGGTGAACGGGAAGGAGGTCATTGATCGTGCGTTTAAGCCCAGGCAGACCATTGACGATATCAAAGCATGGATCTACTCTGAGTTGTGCATTCCCCCGGACCATCAGCATCTCTCTGACCAGGGCGGCGCCCCCCTGGCTGAAGAGATATCTCGTTCGTGCACCCTTGTTCTGCAGATCCGTCCTCCTGGTGGTCAATGAGATGGATGTAAATCAGTCCTTGGCTGGTGGTGGTGTTAGTGAGAGCTCAGACTCGGTAGAGGCTGAGTTTGAAGCGCTAGTTTAGCATGCGTGGGGTCATTTTGGTACAATGCAGGGTGTAAAATGAATGGACAGTTGTAGTTTCTGGGCTGGTAACAAGAGTCACTCGCAACGCTGTGTACGTAGGTGGGGTTTCTGTGAAGGTGTGAGCACTTGATGTCACCGTGAAGCTTATGGTGTCGTTAGCCTAACATGTTACTATGTTGAGTTTGGTAGTATTAAGGAGAGAAGGATATATATTCCCTTGATGCCCAGAAATTAACTGTTGATGAGCATTGTGCTGCTCTGTTTTGCCTAAATTTTCTTTTTGTTTCTTTTCAGAATCCCTAAACCATATACTCCCTCCGTCCGGAAATACTTGTCATAAAAATGCATAAAAATGGATGTATCTATAACTAAAATATATCTAGATACATCCATTTCTCCGACAAGTATTTCGGGACGGAGGGAGTACTAGATGCAGAGCAAAGATAGACAGTGGAGATCTTCACCAATCACCAGGGCTGATCATTACAACTTTTGCTTTGTCTCCTGCATCAAATTACTCTATTCAAGGAGAGCACATTGCACAAATTTCGGATGTAAGACTTCTGAGCTTGCACCCGTATAAATTTCGGAGTCGGTAAATTCTGCCTTCAATGGGGAATAAATAAGAGGTATCGACCAAAGTAACTAATTGCTCTGAAAACCGGCTTCGTTTCTGTGTAACTGAAGCTCATTAAACTACTACTGTAGATCATTCATACACACCCTAAGGCCTAGAGCCTGTGGTGGTTACTTTCCTTTGCTGGTACTCTGGAAACAATTGGTCCGAAATTTGATCATTCGGTCGTACCTTGAGTTCAGTTATTAATAATAGCTCTGGAAGCTGGGATCATTCATCTTAGTTACCTTTGCACCTAGTGCGTTTCAAACCAGAAGCTCAAAGGCAGGCTCACGGGATGATGATGATTCGTTGACTGAAATCAGGAGACGCCGAATTCAACAACACTGAAACTGAAACTCTACCTATCGCTGCTGTAGCTGACAGCAAGAACAGAACACAATGTACAGCAAGCACTATGCTCGACTTTGTCGCGATTGTCTAACCAAGTTCCGTCTCAGTATGATTTCATTGTGTTTGCCTTGTGAAGTCGATGCAGATGTTGGTGTCCAAGCTTCGTCCGGCCATGGAGAGATGCCTGGAGCTGCATTTCGTTCGCCGTAGCCGTCCTGCTCTGAACGGTGAACCTGAACCTGAAGGACCTGGACTGGATCGGTCTCAGTCTGTAGGCTTTTGAGCTGTTCAAAGGAGGGGATAGTAAGTACTCCTTCCGTCTCATAATATAAGAATGTTTTTTACACTACACTAGTATAAAAAATGTTCTTGTATTATGGAACGGAGGGAGTAATTAATTACCTCTTCGGGTTATGTGTAGTGAGTATTCTTTGCCTGCCCAGTGCTGGGTTATCTTCTGCTCGTGTCCAAATTGATTGGGGCCCACTGGCAGTCTCACTCGCCTGCTGACTGTTGAGTCTACGGTTGCGAAGCCTCTCTTCTTGTTCAGTACGAATGGATGTGTATAATAACGTTAGAAGAAAAAGGATGTAGGTAATGAAAAATTAAATTACTGACAGACGGAAGAAGACGGTCCGCAGTAGTAGTAAGCAGGGTGAGATTATTATGCTTCAAGTCAAAATTATTTGTTGCTACTCCCTTCGTCTCGTAAAAGACGTTCTTATATTATGGGACGGAATATTACAAAATAACAGGTGTATGCAGCCTGGTAGTACCATTTTGTGGAAAATAATGCTCGAAAAATTTAAGCAGTGACATGAAATTGTTGATGGTGCATCGCGTGAAGTGATTGAAGATGACCATCAATAACATGTGTCTACTACGACAAGTTTTGTCTGGCTCCAACGAGAAAGGGGTGATGACGGCGGCGCGCCTTCGGCTCGCTTCAGTGCTTGCAGTCGTCGCTAGGTGGTCTATGAATCTGGATGTATTTTTTGTTATTTCTTGTGTTCGTTATACTGCCAGGATTGACCATGAATAGATTGGAAGTTTTCTGAAAAAAAAACATGTGTTGAAAGTTTGTAGAAACCACCCAAGAAAAAGAAAAAAACAACCAAGTCCATGGAGGTCTCATGCCGGTGCCCACATTGTCACTTTGATCGGGATTCTCGTCGTGATTCTTAGATCCTAGACCCGCCACAATGATCTTGGTTCTTAGGTCCTAGATCCACCGCCCTGCTCTGACCTTGTCGAAGAAATGTGCTTGATCCGCCTTCCACTGCCGCTTGCACATCTTCGACATAACCAACATCTCCACCTTCCTACATTGTCGTCAACCAAGACAACAACCGTCAACAATACCCCCGAAGCAATCTTCACAAACTTCACCATGATGCCGACAACCCTAGATTCATCGCCCAAGAGGGAAAAACAGAAGATAAACTCACCAAACTCCTCCCGCGACTGAGGTGGGTCTAGCGCCAGGGCATCGTCGTCGTCGCCGCCGCACGACAAGTTGCAACCAGTGGGAGAGGGGAGCAACAACCTCACCAGGAGGACCGGAGCCACCGCCCATAACATGTTATAACGAATCAAGCATAGTTAAAAAAGAACGGGACCAACAGTCGGACTGAAAAAAACCGAAACAGGTGGCCCTGACGGTTTTTCAAGCTCATAAGACCGTTCTGCAATTGGAGTAGAGAAAACCGATAAAATCGACCGGTTTTCCGGAAAAAAATGGAGAATAAACCGAAGAAAAATAGAAAAATGATTAATGCAGAATTTGGAAGAAGTGGGGTTCAATCGCATGACGCGTGGGAGCAGGAATTACGATGCTCATGGCACAATAAACAACTCGACCATGCTACTTTGTTTTCAATTATGAGGAAGTGATTTTATTTGACCATTATTTAACACTATATTAGCATATATAAATATTACTAAACATATAGTACTATTTTATGTAAAAAACCGGCCGATGAGCCGATGGTCCGACCGGTAAACCTGAACCGACAGGCTCACCGGTTCAATCTCCGGTTCGGTTTTTTAAACTATGGAATCAAGGGCAAATCAGTCAATTTGTGGTGGAAAGAGGGAAGGACCCGTTTGCCATGGGGGCCTCTTTAACCAAACAGACCAGGATTTGTCCAAATTACCCCCGTCCATACTGAATCGACCCAGCCACGGTGGATCGAGAGATTTGAGATAGACGAGAGGAAGAGAGAGGAGGCCGCGCAGCCGCCGCGCCGTGCTCCTCCCCGGCCGCCGCTCCCCCGCTCTCCCACGCCGGGACCGGCCCCGCCAAATGCTTCGCAGCCGCCGCCTCCTCCTCCCCGGCGGCGTCATCCCGCCCGTCTCGCCTCTCTCGTGCGGCCATCCCCCTCTCGCGCATTTCCTCAAACACCTGCCGGGTAGCCATGCCGGCGTCTCCAACGCCGCGGCGGACCCGTGCTCCCTCACGCTCCACTTCCTCCGCAACTCCTGCGGCCTCCCGGAGCCCGCCGCCGCCAAGATCGCCGGGCGCGTCCGCCTGCGCTCCACCAAGAGGGCGCACGCCGTCCTCGCCCTCTTCCGCGGCCTCGGCCTGGCGGGCGCCGACCTCGCCCGCGTCGTGGCCGCCGCCCCCGAGATGCTCAACTACCGCGCCGACGCCATCCTCGCGCCCAAGCTCGACTTCTTCCGCCGGGACCTGGGCCTCACCGACGACCGCATCCGCAAGATCATCCTCTCCAACCCGTACCGCTCCCTCTGCTACAGCCTCGAGCGCCGCCTCCGCCCCAACTTCCTCCTCCTCAGGGAGCTCCTCGGCACCGACCAGAACGCGCGCTCCGCCGTCAAGAATTCCTTGGAGCTCATCCACGGCAACGTCCGCTCCGACCTGCTCCCCAAGGTCAAGATCCTCCGCGACCATGGCGCCACGAACGCTGTCATCGTCAAGCTGGTCACCACGCACCCCAGGTCGCTCATTCACAGGTCCTCCTTCTTCAACGAGAGCCTGGCTGCCATGAAAGAGCTCGGGGTCAGCCCGTCCTCTGGCATCTTCCCTTACGCCTTTGGGCTGTTTGCCAGACTGAGTCCGGTGACATGGAAGCGCAGGATCGGCAATTATCTCAGCTTGGGGTGGACCGAGGAGCTGGTGAAGCTGGCCTTTGTCAGGCACCCCTACTGCATGTCTGTATCAGATGACAAAGTGAGGCGTATCTCGCACTTCTTTGCTGATAAGCTTGGCTGGACCCCAGAGTATGTTTCAGCTAGCCCGATGCTTATCTCGCTCAGCTACGAGAAGCGGCTCCTACCAAGGTACCAGGTGCTGGACATATTGGTGTCAAGGGGTGTCATCCGGCGCATCCGAATAAGCCACTTGATACTGGGGGAGAAGAAGTTCATGGAGAAGTATGTCACTGGTTACCAGCAAACTATTCCTGAAGTTCTGGAAGCTTATAGAGGAGCTGGGACAGACAGTGCTGTGACTGTGAAGTAGCTGGAAGATTCTGCTGCGCTCTACCCTGCACAAAGGCACTGTCCTTTCCCTGGCCTCGACTGTCAATTTTGTTATACTTTACTGCACCTTTTCCTTTCTGAAATCATGCCATGCAATGAACCTGGGATCAACGAAACTTATATCCTGTTTGTTATGCCTATCTCTATTTTTCTGTGTAAATTTCTGACTTTTGAAGTGGGAAGAGATGGCTGATGGAGGAAACTGCCTGGAAATCGTAGTGATGCAAGTGGGCAGCCTCCGCTATTCCGTCTGGTATAATATTTCACTTGATCTTAACATAATATGCTAGCTTCGTGGCTTGCCTGCTTGCATCCCTTTTAAGCATATATGAATATGATAAAATATCTGACCTAAAGCTACTTAACTCATAAAATGTATTCTTACAAATAAGCTCTGTAAAATGGCATTTTTGAAGTTTGCACCATGAATAGGAAGTTCAGGATATCGAGAAGGTTTATGCAATGCAGCATTTTATAGCTGAACGACTTGTCATGACAAGCACATGATGAAGTTACATCTCACGTCCACAAATCCATGCTTGTTATGTTGGGCCACGCTTATTATGTTCCACTGCAAGGAACCTAAGGGTCCATCACCGTGATCTCCATCTAGGAGATCTGTTCGAGTCGGGCCAGATTAGGAGAATCACCTGATTGGTAGTATCATAGAGTGTGTACCAAGTTAGGAGTGGCACATAGGTGGTTGCACTGGTAGCTATTAATTTTTATCAGTTTAGGTTATAATCTAGTGTCATATCCAGTTTGTATTCAGCAAAGAACCCCAAGTACATATAGGGATTGTTTGTAACCTATGAAATCAAGCAAGAAGAGGTAATTAGTCTTTTCCACATAAAAAAATCTTCTACTATTTCATATGTGGTTTATGTCTCTGACTCTCCATATCTTGCATCTCAACTTACTCGTGAAGTGCAGTGACTGCAGTCCCAGCCCTCTTCAATATCCATCATTATTTTGGTTCATGACATTGCGACTTTTTATAACCAGAACACCAAATGTATTCTGATCATATTGCTGCTTCCTTGTTTGTACAAGCTATCCTAAACTAAAATAAAATTAAGAAGATACATGTGATGTTGCTTTGGAGGGCACACTAATAGGCACCATATGTGTCGAATTAATCTAACTATTAAAAAAAAGGACAAGGTGCACAAGCTTTTCTTGGGGATCATCAAAATACATCTAGATACATCCGTTTGAGCGACACTTAATATGGGGCAGAGGTAGTATATTTGAGTCTATGATGTGTGCTTAACTGCTTATCCTTGGCAAGTCAGAGTTGTAATATGCAATGTACAATTTTTGTCATATGCAGGATAAATGACATAAGAATAAAATGTACTATTGTGATTGTGTAGTGTGGCATTTAATTGAGAGGAGGTTCTTTAAAAAAAAAAGAGGTTGCCAAGCTCTTCTGTATGTTCTCAAATGTTGAAATTTGACGTCACTATGAGTGTTTTGTTCATATGATTCCTTTGACTCATTTAATCACTTGTAATTACAGCAAACGTCCCCACTGTTATATTGGAAATGTTTGCATATAAACAAAATGCACTATGGTGTCCTAAGGTTGCAGCAGGTTTGTGTCACCTGGATCCCAAACTTCAGAACTATCCTAACATGTCACTGAAGCTGTAAACTATTTCATACGAACCTATTTGCTTATTCACAGCTTGAAATGTGACACAAAACATTGGTCAGCCTCCTACTAGCCGACACATGTTTTTCTTTCTTTCTATTCCGCACTTTTGAATCCTACGAGTCAAAGTGTACCTATTCTTATACTCCCTCCGTCCGGAAATACTCGTCGGAGAAATGGATAAAAATGGATGCATCTAGAACTAAAATATGTCTAGATACATTCATTTCTCCAACGAGTATTTCCGGACGGAGGGAGTACTTGTTTTTTTCTTTGTAAAATGCACTTGTTTATTCATATTTGGCATATGCAGAAACACATCTTACTCTTCATTCTCATTGTTCTGCAAAGTACTCTCTGTTTTCGCGCCACCGAGTCATTTGAATTTCCCGGTGCTCATGATGGTTGCTCGAAACTTCAGAGCGCGCTGATCCATTTGTCCTAGGATTGTTGTAGCATGTATGGTGGTCTAATGATCTTTTCAGCTGTTAGAATCGTATAATGTTTCCTCTTCCGAGTGAGTTCCAAAGTACTACTGTACTAGGCTTCACCAAGGTAAACACCATGTATAAAGTTATATCTGTACTACTTGATGCTTTTGCAAAGCCTTGATTTCAGTACAAGGAGACGATCGAGATCGCCTCAAGTGCGTCCATCCTGGCATAGGCTTGACTGCTCATGAAAAGTCCTTTCTTTGCTTTCTCTGTCAGCTCTGTAACCACTTTATACATGCCGTTAGAACTTCTATTGTAACGATTTTGTGCCTTGGTGTATGTAAACCTCCAGAAAGTGGTTGACAAACCACATTTTTCCCTGCAAAATGTAAAAATATCAATATTGAGAATATCAACGTTTACAATATGAAAATATATTCAGCGATGAATCTAATGATGTTGATTTGGTATTACAAATATTGATATTTTCTCTGTAGGCTTGGTCAAACTTTACAAAGTTTGACTTATGACAATCTTAATATGCAAAGTAAAACAGAAATCCAATTTGGCTTTGGGAGCATATGCTCCTGCCTGCCAAAAATGTTTTTTGTAAATGTCAATTTTTGTTTTAAAAAATAGATGTGTTCATTGTCATGCCAAAATGCTACCTGTGGATTTTTAGTGAAAAAGCTTAAGCATTTTTACCTGTGAGAAATAAACAAATCAAACGCCAAATGTTAAACTTAGTTTAGTTTTTTTAGAGACGGAGCATTGCTATCTTGTTTTGCATGAAAAATGTCAAGCATGTTTGTTCTAAATTGAACATCCATAAAAAAATCAGCATATTTGAAATTTATTTACTATTTGTTTTGAGTCTATTGTTCATCTGTGAGCATGTGCTCCCTAGAGCCAAAACATGATAACTAATGCATCACCAACATGATAACTTTTCTATACCACACGGTACATTATGTGTAAGTAGCATGGTCATATAAGCACCGGAGGCCTGATAACTTAGGTGAAAGCATCATGGTAACTTTGATCATTGGAAAGAAATTTGTTGAAAACACCCCACCCATCCGGAAATTTCTGTGTAAATAGCAGGGTAACATTCACACCATAGACTTTATAATTTAGGTACAAACACCGTAGTAACTTTGACCATTTGAAGGAAGAAAAATGAAAAAAATACCTGATAACTTCTGTGTAAATAGATGGTAATATGTGCACCACACATCTGATAACTGAGGTAGAAATATCATGTTAACTTTGACCATAGGGAAGAAAATTGTTGAAAAGATACCTCGGTAACTTTTGTGTAAATAGCACGGTAATATACTCCCTCCCTTGGTATTTTTCTGTGTAAATATCATGAAAAATATATGCACCGCAATAACTAAACACCATGATAAGTTTTTGGTCCGTGGGGGAAATTTTTGTTGAAACATACACCTGATAAATTTTGTTTAAATAGCATGATATTTAAGCACCGCAGACTTGATAGGTTACCTAAAAACTCCATCGTAACTTTTTGGCTCAGGAAAAAGTTGTTCAAAGCATCCCCGGTAATGTCTGTAATAACCTTGAGGAAAAAGTTGTTAAAAACATACCCTTGCCTCGCGCGGCCGACAACACATAGCGTGCCACGGACAAGTCACGGAATGGTTAGTGTCACGAGGGGCACACATGCTCGTGGGTTGGCCTAAAAAAGGTCCGCTTTGACCCGCTATAGGCGTGATAACTTACGCAAATACATCGCGGTAATTTTTGACCTATGGAAAAAGTTAGCGAAACACACCTGATTTTTTAGGTGCAAGTACCATGATAATATACAAACAGTAGATCTGGTAACTCATTTACAATTCCCATGGTAACTTTGACCGGAGGGAGGGGGGAGGGGGGGGGTTGGAAATATGCCCTAGAGGCAATAATAAAAGGGTTATTATTATATTTCCTTATTCATGATAATTTTCTTTTATTCATGCTATAATTGTATTATCCGGAAATCGTAATACACGTGTGAATACATAGACCATAACATGTCCCTAGTGAGCCTCTAGTTGAGTAGCTCGTTGGTAAACAGATAGTCATGGTTTCCTGACTATGGACATTAGATGTCATTGACAACGGGATCACATCATTAGGAGAATGATGTGATGGACAAGACCCAATCCTAAGCATAGCACAAGATCGCGTAGTTCGTTTTGCTAGAGCTTTTCCAATGTCAAGTATCTCTTCCTTAGACCATGAGATCGTGTAACTCCCGGATACCGTAGGAGTGCTTTGGGTGTACCAAACGTCACAATGTAACTGGGTGACAATAAAGGTGCACTACAGGTATCTCCGAAAGTGTTTGTTGGGTTGACACGGATCGAGACTGAGATTTGTCATTCCGTATGACGGCGAGGTATCACTGGGCCCACTCGGTAGTGCATCATCATAATGAGCTCAGAGTGACCAAGTGTTTGGTCACGGGATCATGCATTACGGTATGAGTAAAGTGACTTGCCGGTAACGGGACTGAACGAGGTATTGGGATACCGACGATCGAGTCTCGGGCAAGTAACGTACCGATTGACAAAGGGAATTGTATACGGGGTTGTTCGAATCCTCGACATCGTGGTTCATCCGATGAGATCATCGAGGAGCATGTGGGAACCAACATGGGTATCCAGATCCCGCTGTTGGTTATTGCCCGAGAGCCGTCTCGGTCATGTCTACGTGTCTCCCGAACCCGTAGGGTCTACACACTTAAGGTTCGGTGACGCTAGGATTGTATGAATATGAGTATGCAGCATACCGAATGTTGTTCGGAGTCCCGGATGAGATCCCGGACGTCACGAGGAGTTCCGGAATGGTCCGGAGGTAAAGAAAACTATATAGGAAGTGGTATTTCGGCCATCGGGAAAGTTTCGGGGTCACCCGGTATTGTACCGGGACCACCGGAAGGGTCCCGGGGGTCCACCGGGTGGGGCCACCCATCCCGGAGGGCCCCAAGAGCGGAAGTGGGGAGGGGAACCAGCCCTTAGTGGGCTGGTGCGCCCCCTAGGCCCACCCCCTGCGCCTAGGGTTGAAACCCTAGGGTGGGGGGGGCGCCCCACTTGCCTTGGGGGGTACTCCACCCCCCTTGGCCGCCGCCCCCTTGGGAGATTAGATCTCCCAGGGCCGGCGCCCCCCCTGGGGGCCAATATAAAGGGAGGGGGGAGGGGGCAGCCGAACCCTGAAGTCCTGGTGCTCCCTCCCCCTGCTACACCTCTTCCTCCTCCGTCACGTGCTTGGCGAAGCCCTGCCGGAGTGCTGCTGTTCCACCACCACCATGCCGTTGTGCTGCTGCTGGAGCCATCATCATCAACCTCTCCTTTCCCCTTGCTGGATCAAGACGGAGGAGACGTTACGCTGACCGTATGTGTGTTGAACACGGAGGTGCCGTCCGTTCGGCGCTAGGATCTCCGGTGATAGGATCACGATGAGAACGACTACTTCAACCCCGTTGTTTTGAACGCTTCCGCGCGATCTACAAAGTGGTATGTAGATGCAATCTCTCTCCCATGACTCGTTGCTTAGATGAACTCATAGATGGATCTTGGTGAAACCGTAGGAAAATTTTTAATTTTCTGCAACGTTCCCCAACAGTGGCATCATGAGCTAGGTCTATGCGTAGTTCTCTATTGCACGAGTAGAACACAATTTTGTTGTGGGCGTAGATCTTATCAACTTGCTTGCCGCTACTAGTCTTATCTTGCTTCAGCGGTACTGTGGGATGAAGCGGCCCGGACCAACCTTACACATACGCTTACGTGAGACCGGTTCCACCGACTGACATGCACTAGTTGCATAAGGTGGCTGGCGGGTGTCTGTCTCTCCCACTTTAGTTGGAGTGGATTCGATGAAAAGGGTCCTTATGAAGGGTAAATAGAAGTCGACAAGATCACGTTGTGGTTATTCGTAGGTAAGAAAACGTTCTTGCTAGAACCCAATTGCAGCCACGTAAAAGATGCAACAACAATTAGAGGACGTCTAACTTGTTTTTGCAGCAATTGCCATGTGATGTGATATGGCCAGAAGTTGTGATGAATGATGAATGATATATTGTGATGTATGAGATCATGTTCTTGTAATAGGAATCACGACTTGCATGTCGATGAGTATGACAACCGGCAGGAGCCATAGGAGTTGTCTTTATTTTTTCTATGACCTGCGTGTCATTGAAGAACGCCATGTAAATTACTTTACTTTATTGCTAAACGCGTTAGCCATAGAAGTAGAAGTAGTCGTTGGCGTGACAACTTCATGAAGGCACAATGATGGAGATCATGCTGTCATGCCGGTGACAAAGATGATCATGGAGCCCCGAAGATGGAGATCGAAGGAGTTGTATGATATTGGCCATATCATGTCACTACTATATATAATTGCATGTGATGTTTATTATGTTTTATGCATCTTGTTTACTTAGAACGACGGTAGTAAATAAGATGATCCCTTATAATAATTTCAAGAAAGTGTTCCCCCTAACTGTGCACCGTTGCTAAAGTTTGTCGTTTCGAAGCACCACGTGATGATCGGGTGTGATAGATCCTTACGTTCACATACAACGAGTGTAAGACAGATTTACACATGCAGAACACTTAGGGTTAACTTGACGAGCCTAGCATGTACAGACATGGCCTCGGAACATAAGAGACCGAAAGGTCGAACATGAGTCGTATAGAAGATACGATCAACATGGAGATGTTCACCGATGATGACTAGCCCGTCTCACGTGATAATCGGACACGACCTAGTCGACTCGGATCGTGTAACACTTAGATGACTAGAGGGATGTCTGATCTGAGTGGGAGTTCATTGAATAATTTGATTAGATGAACTTAATTATCATGAACTTAGTCTAAAACTTTTGCAAAATATGTCTTGTAGATCAAATGGCCAACGCTCATGTCAACATGAACTTCAACGTGTTCCTAGAGAAAACCAAGCTGAAAGATGATGGCAGCAACTATTCGGACTGGGTCCCGAACCTGAGGATCATCCTCATAGCAGCCAAGAAAGATTATGTCCTAGATGCACCGCTAGGTGAAGCACCCATCCCAGAGAATCAAGACGTTATGAACACTTGGCAATCACGTGCTGATGATTACTCCCTCGTTCAGTGCGGCATGCTTTACAGCTTAGAACCGGGGCTCCAAAAGCGTTTTGAGAAACACGGAGCATATGAGATGTTTGAGGAGCTGAAAATGGTTTTCCAAGCTCATGCCCGGGTCGAGAGATATGAAGTCTCCGACAAGTTCTATAGTTGTAAGATGGAGGAAAACAGTTCTGTCAGTGAGCACATACTCAAAATGTCTGGGTTGCACAACCGCCTGTCCCAGCTGGAGATCAACCTCCCGGACGACGCGGTCATTGACAGAATCCTTCAGTCGCTCCCACCAAGCTACAAGAGCTTTGTGCTGAACTACAATATGCAGGGGATGGTGAAGACCATTCCTGAGGTATTTTCAATGCTGAAGTCAGCAGAGGTTGAAATCAAGAAAGAACATCAAGTGTTGATGGTCAATAAGACCACCAAGTTCAAGAAGGGCAAGGGTAAGAAGAACTTCAAGAAGGGCGGCAAAGATGTTGCCGCGCCCGGTAAGCCAGTTGCCGGGAAGAAGTCAAAGAATGGACCCAAGCCTGAGACTGAGTGCTTTTATTGCAAAGGGAAGGGTCACTGGAAGCGGAACTGCCCCAAATACTTAGCGGACAAGAAGGCCGGCAACACTAAAGGTATATTTGATATACATGTAATTGATGTGTACCTTACTAGTACTCGTAGTAACTCCTGGGTATTTGATACCGGTGCCATTGCTCACATTTGTAACTCACAACAGGAGCTGCGGAATAAGCGGAGACTGGCGAAGGACGAGGTGACGATGCGCGCCGGGAATGGTTCCAAGGTCGATGTGATCGCCGTCGGCACGCTACCTCTGCATTTACCTACGGGATTAGTTTTAAACCTCAATAATTGTTATTTAGTGCCAAGTTTGAGCATGAACATTGTATCTGGATCTCGTTTAATACGAGATGGCTACTCATTTAAATCCGAGAATAATGGTTGTTCTATTTATATGAGAGATATGTTTTATGGTCATGCCCCAATGGTCAATGGTTTATTCTTAATGAATCTCGAACGTAATGTTACACATATTCATAGCGTGAATACCAAAAGATGTAAATTTGATAACGATAGTCCCACATACTTGTGGCACTGCCGCCTTGGTCACATTGGTGTCAAGCGCATGAAGAAGCTCCATGTCGATGGACTTTTAGAGTCTCTCGATTATGAATCATTTGACACATGCGAACCATGCCTCATGGGCAAAATGACCAAGACCCCGTTCTCCGGAACAATGGAGCGAGCAACCAACTTGTTGGAAATCATACATACCGATGTGTGCGGTCCAATGAGCGTTGAGGCTCGCGGAGGATATCGTTATATTCTCACTCTCACTGATGACTTGAGTAGATATGGGTATGTCTACTTGATGAAACACAAGTCTTTAACCTTTGAAAAGTTCAAGGAATTTCAAAATGAAGTAGAGAATCAACGTGACCGAAAGATAAAATTCTTACGATCGAATCATGGAGGAGAATATTTAAGTCACGAATTTGGTACACACTTAAGAAAATGTGGAATCGTTTCACAGCTCACGCCGCCTGGAACACCTCAGCGTAACGGTGTGTCTGAATGTCGTAATCGCACTCTATTGAATATGGTGCGATCTATGATGTCTCTTACCGATTTACCGCTATCATTTTGGGGATACGCTCTAGAGACAGCTACATTCACTTTAAATAGGGCACCGTCTAAATCCGTTGAGACGACACCGTATGAATTATGGTTTGGGAAGAAACCTAAGCTGTCGTTTCTAAAAGTTTGGGGATGCGATGCTTATGTCAAGAAACTTCAACCTGAAAAGCTCGAACCCAAGTCGGAAAAATGCGTCTTCATAGGATACCCTAAAGAAACCATTGGGTATACCTTCTACTTAAGATCCGAAGGCAAGATCTTTGTTGCCAAGAACGGATCCTTTCTGGAAAAAGAGTTTCTCTCGAAAGAAGTAAGTGGGAGGAAAGTAGAACTCGATGAAGTACTACCTCTTGATCGGGATAGTAGTGCAGCTCAGGAAAATGTTCCTGTGATGCCTACACCAACTGAAGAGGAAAACAATGATGATGATCAAGGTACTTCAGATCAAGTTGCTACTGAACTTCGTAGGTCCACAAGGACACGTTCCGCACCAGAGTGGTACGGCAACCCTGTCCTGGAAATCATGTTGTTGGACAACGGTGAACCTTCGAACTATGAAGAAGCAATGGCGGGCCCAGATTCCAACAAATGGCTAGAAGCCATGAAGTCCGAGATAGAATCCATGTATGAAAACAAAGTATGGACTTTGACTGACTTGCCCGATGATCGACGAGCGATAGAAAACAAATGGATCTTCAAGAAGAAGACGGACGCGGATGGTAATGTCACCATTTATAAAGCTCGACTTGTCGCTAAGGGTTATCGGCAAGTTCAAGGGATTGACTACGATGAGACTTTCTCTCCCGTAGCAAAGCTTAAGTCCGTCCGAATCATGTTAGCAATTGCCGCATACTATGATTATGAGATATGGCAGATGGACGTCAAAACGGCATTCCTTAACGGGCATCTTAAGGAAGAACTGTATATGATGCAGCCGGAGGGTTTTGTCGATCCTAAGAATGCTAACAAAGTATGCAAGCTCCAGCGATCCATTTATGGGATGGTGCAAGCATCTCGGAGTTGGAACATTCGCTTTGATGAGATGATCAAAGCGTTTGGGTTTTCGCAGACTTATGGAGAAGCCTGCGTTTACAAGAAAGTGAGTGGGAGCTCTGTAGCATTTCTCATATTATATGTAGATGACATACTTTTGATAGGAAATGATATAGAATTCTTGGACAGCATTAAGGCCTACTTGAATAAGTGTTTTTCAATGAAGGACCTTGGAGAAGCTGCTTATATATTAGGCATCAAGATCTATAGGGATAGCTCGAGACGCCTCATAGGTATTTCACAAAGCACATACCTTGATAAGATTTTGAAGAAGTTCAAAATGGATCAGTCCAAGAAAGGGTTCTTGCCTGTACTGCAAGGTGTGAGATTGAGCTCGGCTCAATGCCCGACCACGGCAAAAGATAAAGAAGAGATGAGCGTCATCCCCTATGCCTCAGCCATAGGATCTATTATGTATGCCATGCTGTGTACCAGACCTGATGTAAACCTTGCCGTAAGTTTGGTAGGAAGGTACCAAAGTAATCCCGGCAAGGAACACTGGACAGCGGTCAAGAATATCCTAAAGTACCTGAAAAGGACGAAGGACATGTTTCTCGTTTATGGAGGTGACGAAGAGCTCGTCGTAAAGGGTTACGTCGACGCTAGCTTCAACACAGATCTGGATGACTCTAAGTCACAAACCGGATACATGTATATGTTGAATGGTGGAGCAGTAAGCTGGTGCAGCTGCAAGCAGAGCGTCGTGGCGGGATCTACATGTGAAGCGGAGTACATGGCAGCCTCGGAGGCAGCGCATGAAGCAATATGGATGAAGGAGTTCATCACCGACCTAGATGTCATACCCAATGCGTCGGGGCCGATCAAACTCTTCTGTGACAACACTGGAGCTATTGCCCTTGCCAAGGAGCCCAGGTTTCACAAGAAGACCAGGCACATCAAGCGTCGCTTCAACTCCATCCGTGAAATTGTTCAAGATGGAGACATAGATATTTGCAAAGTACATACGGATCTGAATTTCGCAGATCCGTTGACTAAACCTCTCTCACGAGCAAAACATGATCAACACCAGAACTCTATGGGTGTTCGATTCATCATAATGTAACTGGATTATTGACTCTAGTGCAAGTGGGAGACTGTTGGAAATATGCCCTAGAGGCAATAATAAAAGGGTTATTATTATATTTCCTTATTCATGATAATTTTCTTTTATTCATGCTATAACTGTATTATCCGGAAATCATAATACACGTGTGAATACATAGACCATAACATGTCCCTAGTGAGCCTCTAGTTGACTAGCTCGTTGGTCAACAGATAGTCATGGTTTCCTGACTATGGGCATTAGATGTCATTGACAACGGGATCACATCATTAGGAGAATGATGTGATGGACAAGACCCAATCCTAAGCATAGCACAAGATCGTGTAGTTCGTTTTGCTAGAGCTTTTCCAATGTCAAGTATCTCTTCCTTAGACCATGAGATCGTGTAACTCCCGGATACCGTAGGAGTGCTTTGGGTGTACCAAACGTCACAACGTAACTGGGTGACAATAAAGGTGCACTACAGGTATCTCCGAAAGTGTCTGTTAGGTTGACACGGATCGAGACTGGGATTTGTCACTCCGTATGACAGCGAGGTATCACTGGGCCCACTCGGTAGTGCATCATCATAATGAGCTCAAAGTGACCAAGTGTTTGGTCACGGGATCATGCATTACGGTACGAGTAAAGTGACTTGCCGGTAACGGGACTGAACGAGGTATTGAGATACCGACGATCGAGTCTCGTGCAAGTAACGTACCGATTGACAAAGGGAATTGTATACAGGGTTGTTCGAATCCTCGACATCGTGGTTCATCCGATGAGATCATCGAGGAGCATGTGGGAACCAACATGGGTATCCAGATCCCGCTGTTGGTTATTGCCCGAGAGCCGTCTCGGTCATGTCTACGTGTCTCCCGAACCCGTAGGGTCTACACACTTAAGGTTTGGTGACGCTAGGGTTGTATGAATATGAGTATGCAGCATACCGAATGTTGTTCGGAGTCCCGGATGAGATCTCGGACGTCACGAGGAGTTCCGGAATGGTCCGGAGGTAAAGAAAACTATATAGGAAGTGGTATTTCGGCCATCGGGAAAGTTTCGGGGTCACCCGGTATTGTACCGGGACCACCGGAAGGGTCCCGGGGGTCCACCGGGTGGGGCCACCCATCCCGGAGGGCCCCAAGGGCGGAAGTGGGAAGGGGAACCAGCCCTTAGTGGGCTGGTGCGCCCCCCTAGGCCCACCCCCTGCGCCTAGGGTTGAAACCCTAGGGTGGGGGGGGGGGCGCCCCACTTGCCTTGGGGGGTACTCCACCCCCCTTGGCCGCCGCCCCCTTGGGAGATTAGATCTCCTAGGGCCGGCGCCCCCCCTGGGGGCCAATATAAAGGGAGGGGGGAGGGGGGCAGCCGAACCCTGAAGTCCTGGCGCCCCCTCCCCCTGCTACACCTCTTCCTCCTCCGTCACGTGCTTGGCGAAGCCCTGTCGGAGTGCTGCTGTTCCACCACCACCACGCCGTTGTGCTGCTGCTGGAGCCATCATCATCAACCTCTCCTTTCCCCTTGCTGGATCAAGACGGAGGAGACGTTACGCTGACCGTACGTGTGTTGAACGCGAAGGTGCCGTCCGTTCGGCGCTAGGATCTCCGGTGATAGGATCACGACGAGAACGACTACTTCAACCCCGTTCTTTTGAACGCTTCCACGCGATCTACAAAGTGGTATGTAGATGCAATCTCTCTCCCATGACTCGTTGCTTAGATGAACTCATAGATGGATCTTGGTGAAATCATAGGAAATTTTTTAATTTTCTGCAACGTTCCCCAACGGGGGGGGGGGGGGGGGTTGACGAAAACATATATGTGTAAGTATCACGATATTTTACGCATCTAAGACCTGATAACTTGTATACAAAACGCATTGGTATCTTTGAAAGGGGGTGTTGTAGTTGAAACATAGTACCTGTAAGTCCTATGTAAATACTTCCTCAGTCCGAAAAAGGTTGTCCTTCAAATGGATGTATCCACCATCAAGTTAGTGCTAGATACATTCATTTGAGGGACAAGCTTTTCCGAACGGAGGGAGTAGCACGGTAACTTACGCAACCCAGGCCAGATAACTTGTGTGCGAATACCATGATTACTTTGAACCGAGGGGAAATCGTGGTAATTTTCTGTAATAACACAGTTATAAAAAAAAGGGTCAATACGATTAGTTTTCTCTAGTTGAGCAACAAATCCTTAAAGGGTGAGTTGGTTGTGGTGGTGCGCTATGATGCCAGGGAGTTGTGGGTTCGGGAGAAGCAGCTTTCTCGGGCAAGCCTGCGGGGTTGTTCGGGAGGAGGCAGGATCAATAGGAAGGTGATCGTTTGGTACTTTTTACAATCCGCCACACGGTCGACATATATCACAGTCCATATATAAATTTCACTTAGAGAGAAAAATTGTCGCCAAATTCATGGTTACCAGCAGTTTGCTTGTCTTGGTCAGTTTCGTTGTGCAGGTGAAGTTGAGATGGTTGTCCTAAAATAACAGTCCCACTGTGGTCACACGATGTGTTCTACCCGGGGCGGATGCTGCGAAGATTCCAAGCCCAGATCAGACGGAGAAGAGGGGCCAGGGGGACACACACGGTCGCCATCGCCGTGATCGCCGGCGGCCCCTCCCCCACACACCCGCCCCAGCCGCCGTCCCGACCTCTCGCCAGCGATAAGCAAATCCCGCCCGCCTCCACGTCGTCCACAAAAGCCCCGTTCTTTACCACCCCCACCCCCACCTCGCTCCTCCTCTCCACCCGACCCTCCTCCCCGATCCCAGCCCCAGCCCCAGCCCCAATGGCGTCCACCGCCGCGCCGCCCGCCGCCCTCGTCGCCCGCCGCGCCGCGTCCGCCTCCGCCGCCGCCGCGCCGCTCCGGCGCGCGGGGCTCGCGGCCGGGTGCCAGCCGGCGCGCTCGCTGGCGTTCGCGGCCGGCGCCGACCCGCGCCTCGCGGTCCACGTCGCGTCGCGCTGCCGGGCCGCGTCCGCCGCGCGCGGGACCCGCGCCGTCGCCACCATGGCCAAGAAGAGCGTCGGGGACCTCACCGCCGCCGACCTCGAGGGCAAGCGCGTGCTCGTGCGGGCCGACCTCAACGTGCCGCTCGACGACAACCAGAACATCACCGACGACACCCGCATCCGCGCCGCCATCCCCACCATCAAGTACCTTCTCAGCAACGGCGCCAAGGTCATCCTCACCAGCCACTTGGTATGCCTCCCCACCCCGACCTCTCTCGCCCTTTTCCGCAGACTAATGAATGATCTGAGTACCACATATACAGTACAATGTAGGAAAACACCACTCGTAGAATGTGAGTGTTCCCTATAATCCGTTCGAAAAGCCTGATATATGAACACATAACACCTAAGCTCTATCTGCCAGTAGTTGCCAGTTTGATTATTGTGTTGTGCGATTGACTGATGGTTAGCCTGTCCTAAAACGACTGATCATCATTGCCAAGGTATTACTGAATACAATCTTTGACTTGTCTTTAATTCATCATCTACTTATGTGCTCTGTAGTCCCAGAAAAACATTAGCTGAATAGTGACGAGCCAAATCGTTATGTGATCTCGCTACTGCAACATTACTTCTCTAGTAGTGAATTGGCCTATGATTCTAAATCGTGATACTTTTGGATCCCTCATTTATTTCCTAGCAACCCTTTTATAAAGGATAATCCAATGCTAGTTTCACACAGAGGTGCTTATGATATGGCCATGTCATTGATATGATGCTCATAACACTTATTTCCTATGGATTTGCAGGGTCGTCCTAAGGGTGTTACTCCTAAGTTTAGCTTGGCTCCCCTTGTGCCACGATTATCTGAGCTTCTTGGCATTGCGGTATTCTTTTGTTCCACACCATCGAGGCTTCTATTCAAGCATATGCGTAAGTGATTGTAGTCTACTTATTTAAACACATTTTTGTTCACAAATTAGGTGAAAAAAGCAGAAGATGTTATCGGCCCAGAAGTTGAAAAATTGGTGGCTGACCTGGAAAATGGTGCTGTTTTGCTCCTGGAAAACGTAAGATTTTACAAGGAAGAGGAGAAGAATGACCCAGAGTTTGCAAAGAAGCTTGCATCACTGGCAGATCTGTTTGTAAACGATGCATTCGGAACAGCCCACAGAGCACATGCCTCGACTGAGGGAGTTACCAAGTTCTTGAAGCCTTCTGTTGCTGGATTCCTTTTGCAGAAGGTTCATACTTTCTTTTATTTCTATTTCTGAAGTTTGATGCTTGAACTCAATTGATGCTATGCACCACACAGTAAAAGGAAAAAGAATTTAGAGCAGAAGACTTAACGTCCATCCATTGGTTCCAGACAGAGTCTGAAGTGTTGAACCTGTTTTTAATTGCAGGAACTTGACTACCTGGATGGAGCTGTTTCAAACCCTAAGCGCCCATTCGCTGCCATTGTGGGTGGCTCAAAGGTGTCGTCCAAGATTGGGGTTATCGAATCCCTGTTGGAGAAGTGTGATATCCTTCTTTTGGGTGGTGGTATGATCTTCACATTTTACAAGGCACAAGGACTCTCAGTTGGTTCTTCCTTGGTTGAGGAAGATAAACTTGAGCTGGCAACATCTCTCCTTGCAAAGGCAAAGGCAAAGGGTGTCTCCCTTCTGTTGCCATCTGACGTTATCATTGCTGATAAGTTTGCTCCTGATGCTAACAGTCAGGTATATTACATTTTTGTTTCCTCATGCAAGCGTTGAAGATAATTTTCAATAGATCTTTTTAGTCAAGCTGAAGCAGCTCACAAATATGTGAAGGCTATATACCTGATATGGAATTTTTCTGTAGACCGTCCCTGCATCTGCAATTCCTGATGGTTGGATGGGGCTGGACATTGGCCCAGATTCAGTCAAAACATTTAATGATGCCCTGGACACAACACAGACAATCATTTGGAACGGACCAATGGGTGTCTTTGAATTTGACAAGTTTGCAGTAGGAACTGAGGTAATGCCCTGTGTAATTCATCCATTCAATTCTATTACGGAACAAATTTGCACAGAAAGAAACTTAATTGTGACCCCTCTCCTGTAGTCTATTGCAAAGAAGTTGGCCGAGCTTAGCAAAAAGGGTGTGACAACTATCATTGGAGGCGGAGACTCCGTTGCGGCTGTTGAGAAGGTGGGAGTGGCTGATGTTATGAGCCACATCTCAACTGGTGGTGGCGCTAGCTTGGAGCTGTTGGAAGGAAAGGAGCTGCCTGGAGTCGTTGCACTTGATGAAGGTGTCATGACGAGGTCGGTGACCGTATGAGGCTAAGCTTCATTTTGTCGCGTCTCAATTCCTTTCATGTACCGTTCTAAACCTGCCATGTTGTCCTCCCTCCTTTGCTCGTCTTCAACCACTCGAAATGTAAGAGACCAATGTTTTATAGAGAAATACTGGGAGCTGTTTGAATAACACCCCCCAGCAATTTGTGCTCACTTGAGTTGCCTTTTCTCAGCTCACATAATTAGCACCAGCAAATGTTTTATTTATAAGGCAAAGATGGAATGATGTTGGTTGAGGATGTTCGATTTTTGTCTTGCTTTGTTTTCCTTTCCAAAGCAAACTTTAAAGGTGTCTGAAGATGCACTTTGTGGATGCCTGTTGTGATCAGCAGTAAAAAAATCGGTTCATGTCGAAGTTCACTTTGGAACAAGCAGACATGCTCACCTTCCATCTCCAATTTCAGCATAAATTTGACGGACCAACAGAGTGCTGAAGCCGACCATTGAAAGCATCAGCGCATGTTTGTTTGTTGTAAGAATGTCTTATTGGTGGAAATTCTTCAGAAACATTTCATTTGGGGTTTGGCCATATCAAGCTTTACACACAAACTTCCTGCATATATGGATTTCGACGATCGGCAGTTCAGCATCATGAAGAACGATGATAGATAATACAATGGTGTTTCTTCATTGTGGGCACTTTCTGCCTCCATGCATGCCCTGGGCAGTAATTCTCATATTTAACCAACCACACAAGAATGCAACCTATTCAGCGTGCAATTTACAACCTGGCTCCACATGATATCAAAATTTAGGTTTAGCTCATGAAAATATACCACAAATGACAGATAATACAAGCTCAAAGGGTATGTCATACATCACCCTAGACCAAGGTACAAGATGGCCACAGAAGTGCATAAACAGTACTACAGTATCACAGATCAAAATGTTTATATTTTGTCTTTCAAAAAAAAGTTTATATCTAGCCCAAAAGAAGCAGTCTAAGATGCAGGAGAAATAAATTAAAAGGTGATAAAATATATGCTGAGGAACAAACAGCAATCCTAATGGTACAAAAGTTTATGCTAAAAGGAAGCCCTGACAGAAGAGCTCACGTCACGTCTCATTAGACTCGTCAGAAGCCTCGTTGAAAGACGAGGTGAGGTATTCTGCCAGACTCAACCCTGATGTTGGATTTGAAATTGTTCGGCCTTGATTAGGTGTCTCCTTTTTGCGCAATGACTCTGGAAGCCAGGACTTGGCGCCATCGATGGGTTTCAGTATGTTGCCAACGATAGGCTGCAAGCCCTGCCAAGGATCATCAACCATGGACTTCCTGTAGAAGTTCCTCTGATCTTGCGACCCAGAATGGTTCTGGAAGCCACCCCTTCCCCCTCTTCCTCTCGAACCTGGGCTGTGGTAGTAGTTCTCGCCCCTGCCTTGATTAGGTGTCTCCTTTTTGCACAATGACTCTGGAAGCCAGGAATTGGCGTCATCGATGGGCAGTATGCTGCCAACGATAGGTTGCAAGCCCTGCCAAGGATCATCCACCATGGACTTCCTGTAGAAGTTCCTCTGATCTTGCGATCCAGAATGGTTCTGGAAGCCACCCCTTCCCCCTCTTCCTCTCGAACCTGGGCTGTGGTAGTAGTTCTCGCCCCTGCCACGTCCGGAAGACGAGTGCGGGCTACCTCTTGGTACATAACTCCTCGGGCTTCCTCTTGGTTCGTAACTCATCGGGCTACCCCCTGGTCCGTAATTCATCGGGTTACCTCTTGGTCCGTAATTCATCGGGCTACCTCCTGGTCCATAATTCATCGGGCTGCCCCCTCGGCCAACATTAGGGCCTCTGAACCCAAAGTTGGTTTGATGTGGATACGGATCTTGAGCTGGAGAAGCAGAATGTGAGTTCCAGTGAGGTGGAGGTCCAGGAGGTGTTCCTCGGTATCCAGACATAGGAGTCTGGAACTGCATAGGACTTCTCCATGGACTATTCCCTGGCGCACCTTCCATCGGAGATTGGGCCATATGGTGCTGGTGTGGAGGAGGATAATTGTTACCATAGTTCCCTGATCCAGATAAACAAGCAAAGTGAGACCAATGATCAGGGTGAACCAAGAAATGATGGTAATTTTCACATTTTGCAGGATGTGCAGAAGACCAAAACAGTAGCTGGATTTCTTGCAGCACAGTACAGCTACAAGTAATCACTAAGCAGTCCAAGTTTTGTACTAGCCAGTTTTTTAAACCGGTATTTAGAGTGTCACAAGTGTTCTCTAAATCACCATTCAGTGCGATGGTAGGTGATGTAAAATGTTCAAAATTATTCTCTTCAACCTAAAAGGACCACCCAAGATTCTTCAACCGACCAATACTCACATCATCCAGTTAGAAGTTACTAGCATCTACTCCCTCCGTCCGAAAATACTTGTCATCAAAATAAACAAAAAAGGATGTATCTAGAACTAAAATACATCTAGATACATCGCCTTTTATTCATTTTGATGACAAGTATTTCCGGACGGAGGGAGTACATACTTGTAACAGGGTGCTTTTGTTGAAGGTTAGCTTAAGCCCAGGAAAACTCCACTGTCTGGATCAATGGAAGTGCTATGAATTATGACAACAATATAAAAATCCTACAAATATGAATCTTACAAAGGGAATTAACCTAGAAGCACAGGAGCAGAGTATATATACAATAAACATCAGGAAGAGAGGAAGAGGGGCAATACCCTAGCAGGGTAAGGTACGGACCGTGAGGCGGGGCCGGGGCGGGATTGGGGCCCGGGGGGTCGGCGTTCTTGCGCTTCTGCGGGACGGCGGCGGTGGCGGAGGAGAAGGCCGCGCCGGGGTTGGTGTAGAAGTCGAACCGCGAGCGCGGGCGCGGGGCCGAGGAGGTGGGCGCCAGGTCGGGCTCCGGGAGATCCCACGCGGGCGGCGGCGGCGCGGCAGATGGCGAGGAGGAGGTGGAGGAAGCGGCAGCGGCGGCGGCGGAGGAGCGGAGGGCGAGGAGGCGCTCCCGGCGGTTCGCCGACGACTCCTCGCCGGCTTGCTCGCCGGTGTCCATCTGGGATTGCGGCCCTCTCGCTTTCTACGAGTCGGGCTACGGCTGTGCTGCTTTGTCGCTTGGGTTCAGAGAAGAGGAACCCTTGCGTTTGTACGTACTACTGTATTTGTCATCGCCCACAATACGCAAGAACATGTAGAAATCCTCTCAGGACCTCTTTGATTCGTAGGAATTTCAAAACGCATGGATAGAACAAATATATGATTCGAATGCTATGTTTTTTTCTTAAATCCTACAGAGTTTAGGTCCTCTTTGATTCGTAGGACTGTAAAACTGCATGAATAGAAAAAGTTTAGGATTGAAATTCATAAACTTGAGGAAACGCCCCGCGTTGTCTCCCTAGGAGGCGACTCGGGTGCAACAAGGGCCGCCGCGGCCGGCCCCCCTTTTTCCAGCGCCTCCCCTCATCGCTGCCGGCTAACATCATCGGGCGAAGCCCGCCTGCAGCTGGCAGCGGCGGGCGCAACCCCCACGCGCCCCCCCTTCGCTGGTCTGTCCACTTCTCGCCCCGCACGACGGCAACTCGATCTGCGTCCCTGTCCTCGTTCTGTGGAGCTCGCGTTGCCAGGCCTACCCCCCCCCCCCCCCCCTTCCTCTCCGCCGTCGGGGTGTGTTGGGGAACGTTGCATGGGAAACAAGAAATTTTCTATGCTCACCAAGATCAATCTAGGAGATGCACATCTACGAGAGCAGAGATTGGATCCCCATACCCTTGTAGATCGCTAAGCAGAAGCGTTAAGAAACGTGGTTGATGTAGTCGAACGTCTTCGCGATCCAATCACGATCCGTCCACGAACTCCCGATCAAGTGCTGAACGGACGACACCTCCGCACTCAACATACGTACGACTTGATGACGCCTTCACCTCCTCGATCCAGCGAAGAAGGAGATGAACTACGAGGGAGAGGAAGGCCAGCACCGTGGCAATGATCGGTGTGGCTGCCCTCCCTCTCCACCTCTATATATAGGGGGGAGGGAGGAGGGGTGGCGTGATACGTCTCCAACGTATCTATAATTTTTGATTGCTCCATGCTACTTTATCTACTGTTTTGGACTATATTGGGCTTTATTTTCCACTTTTATATATTTTTTGGACAAACCTATTAACTGGAGGCCCAGCCCAGAATTACTGTTTTTTGCCTATTTCAGTATTTCGAAGAAACAGAATATCAAAGGAGTCCAAACGGAATGAAACCTTCGGGAACGTGATTTTCTCACCGAACGTGATCCAGAAAACTTGGACCCTACTCCAAGAAGTGCCAGAGGCAGTCACGAGGGTGGAGGGCGCCCCCCTGGGCGCACCCCCCTGCCTCGTGGGTCCTCTGTTGCTCCACCGACGTACTCCTTCCTCCTATATATACCTACGTACCCCCGTCAGATCAAATACGGAGCCAAAAACCTAATTCCACCGCCGCAACCTTCTGTATCCGCGAGATCCCATCTTGGGGCCTATTTTGGAGCTCCGCCGGAGAGGGCATCTACCACGGAGGGCTTCTACATCAACACCATAGCCTCTCCGATGAAGTGTGAGTAGTTTGCTTCAGACCTTCGGGTCCATAGCTAGTAGCTAGATGGCTTCTTCTCTCTTTTTGGATCTCAATACAATGTTCTCCCCCTCTCTTGTGGAGATCTATTCGATGTAATCTTCTTTTTGCGGTGTGTTTGTTGAGACCGATGAATTGTGGGTTTATGATCCAACTTATCTATGAATAATATTTGATTCTTCTCTGAATTCTTTTATGTATGATTGAGTTATCTTTGCAAGTCTCTTCGAATTATCCGTTTGGTTTGGCCAACTAGATTGGTAGTTCTTGCAATGGGAGAAGTGTTTAGCTTTGGGTTCAATCTTGCGGTGTCCTTACCCAGTGACAGAAAGGGTTGCAAGGCACGTATTGTATTGTTGCCATCGAGGATGACAAGATGTTTTTTTTATCATATTGCATGAATTTATCCCTCTACATCATGTCATCTTGCTTAAGGCGTTACTCTGTTTTTTAACTTAATACTCTAGATGCATGCTGGATAGCGGTTGATGAGTGGAGTAATAGTAGTAGATGTAGAATCGTTTTGATCTACTTGTCTCGGACGTGATGCCTATATACATGATCATACCTAGATAATCTTATAATTATTCGCTTTTCTATCAATTGCTCAACAGTAATTTGTTCACCCACCGTAGAATACTTATGCTCTTGAGAGAAGCCACTAGTGAAACCTATGCCCCCGGGTCTATTCTCATCATATCAATCTCCATTACTTTATTACTTGCTTTGTTTTTACTTTGCCTTTTACTTTTTACTTTGCATCTCTATATCAAAAATACCAAAAATATTATTTATCATCTCTATCAGATCTCACCCTCGTAAGTGACCGTGAAGGGATTGACAACCCCTAATCGCGTTGGTTGCGAGTAGCTATCGTTTTGTGTAGGTACGAGGGACTTGTGCGTGATCTCCTACTGGATTGATATCTTGGTTCTCAAAAACTGAGGGAAATGCTTACGCTACTTTACTGCATCATCCTCTCCTCTTCGGAGAAATCCAATGCAGTGCTCAAGAGGTAGCATGGCGCCCTAGGGTTTCCCCTAGGGTGTGGGCGGCGGCCACCAAGGGGGAGGCGCCCCCTAGGTGCCTTGCCTCCCAAGCAAGGGGGGTGGCTGCCCCAGGGGGGCGCCCCAACCCACCTGGCTAATTGGGCTAGGTTTTGGGATGGTGCCCAGCCCCTTGTGGGCTGGTGTTCCCCCTTCGCTTGGCCCATGAGGCCCCCCAACACTTGCCGGGATCCTTCGAAACTCTTTTCGGTCTTCTGACGATAACTCGGTACCTCCCGGAACACTTCCGGAATCCGATTCCCTTCATCCTATATGTCAATCTTCACCTCCTGACCATTCCGAAGTTCCTCATCATGTCCCGGGATCTCATCCAGGACTCCAAACAAACTTCGGTCACCAACACAATAACTCAACGATACTTAGATCGTCACCAAACGTTAAGTGTGTAGACCCTACGGGTTTGAGAACTATGCAGACATGACCGAGACACCTCTACGTTCAATAACCAATAGAGGGACCTGGATGTCCATATTGGTTCCTACATATTCTACGAAGATCTTTATCAGTCGAACCTTGACTCCAAGGACTCAGCTAATCCCGTATGTAGTTCCCTTTGTCTTATCGGTATGTTACTTGCCCGAGATTTGATAGTCGGTATCTCCATACCTAGTTCAATCTCGTTACCGGCAAGTCTCTTTACTCGTTCCGTAATACAAGATCCCGTGGCAAACTCTTTAGTCACATTGCTTGCAAGCTCATTGTGATGCTGTATTACCGAGTGGGCCCTGAGATACGTCTCCGTCATACGGAGTGACAAATCCCAGTCTTCATCCATGCCAACTCAACAGACACCCTCGAAGATACCTATAGAGCATCTTTATAGTCACCCACTTACGTTGCGACGTTTGATACACACAAGGTACTCCTTCGGTGTCAGTGAGTTGCATGATCTCATGGTCATAGGAACATATACTTGACATGCAGAAAACAATAGCAATAAACTTGATACGATCACATGCTACGCTTATAGTTTGAGTCTTGTCCATCACATCATTCTCCTAATGGTGTGATCCCGTTATCAAATGACAAATCTTGTCTATGGCTAGGAAACCATAGCCATCTTTGATCAACGAGCTAGTACGGTAGAGGCTCACTAGGGACATGTTGTTGTCTATGCATCCACACATGTATTTGAGTTTCCAATCAATACAATTATAGCATGGATAATAAATGATTATCATGAACAAGGAAATATAATAGTAACCACTTTATTATTGCCTCTAGGGCATATTTCCAACAGGGGGCGCTGGCCGGAGTCGCTCAGTCGTCGCCGGTCTCGTGGTGGTTGCGCTTCAGCGCACGATTGGGCGGGTTCAGATGACCTCATCGACCAGCTCCCCGCGCTCTCTCGTTGCAGCCTCGCGCTGGCCGCCGTGCACCTCGGCCTTGCCTTGTTCTGCGTGCGTCGGCCCAGTGTGTTGCTGCTTCTTTGGCCCTCCGTAGGTCGCTTCACAGCTCCTGGCTGCCTAGGCAGATGGGCTACGGTGGTGGTTGGCCTTCTTGCTCTGGTTACGAGGTGGAGGAGGCATTACCGGGTGAAAGCTTCATCGATGGTGATGGCTGCAGTCGCCATTTTCCCTTCTTGAAGGCGTCGATTTTGGCATTGTGAGGAGTCCTGGATTAGGGGGTCCTCGGACAACCGGACTATATGTTTATGCGAGAGTGTTGGACTATGAAGATACAAGATTGAAGACTTCGTCCCGTGTCTGGGTGGGACTCTCCTTTGCGTGGAAGGCAAGCTTGGCAATTCGGATATGTAGATTCCTTTCTCTGTAACCGACTCTGTGTAACCCTAGCCCCCTCCGATGTCTATATAAACTGGAGGGTTTAGTCCGTAGGACAAGAACAATCATAATCATAGGCTAGCTTCTAGGGTTTAGCCTCTACAATCTCGTGGTAGATCAACTCTTGTAATACTCATATCATCAAGATCAATCAAGCAGGAAGTGGGGTATTACCTCCATCGAGAGGGCCCGAACCTGGGTAAACATCGTGTCCCCTGCCTCCTGTTACCATTAGCCTTAGACGCATAGTTTGGGACCCCCTACCTGAGATCCGCCAGTTTTGACACCAACATTGGTGCTTTCATTGGGAGTTCCACTGTGTCATCACGGTAAGGCTTGATGGCTCCTTCAATCATCTACAACGATGCGGTCCAGGGCGAGGTTTTCCTCCCCGGACAGATCTTCGTATTCGGCGGCTTTGCACTGCGGGCCAACTCGCTTGGCCATCTGGAGCAGATCGATAGCTACACCCCTGGCCATCAGGTCATGTTTGGAAGCCTGAACTACACTACCGACATCCGCGGGGACTTGATCTTTGACGGATTCGAGCCCATGACAGGTGCGCCCTACGGTCGCGATGAGCATGACTTAGATCTGCCATTGGACTGTATTCGGGAGATCACACCTGCAGCTGCCCCAGCTTTAAATCTAGAGCAGATCGCGTCATCCGAGGACGGGTGGATGGAGCCCGCCACGGAGGCCGCACACTCAGCGGCGATGGAGTCGAACACAGATCTCACTTCCAAGGAGGCATGTGTTGTTGGACCCTCGGACTCGTCTCCGGCCATAGGATCCGAACCGCGTACATCCGTGCCCATTGTACCTAGCTGGGCACCAATCACGGAGTTTAGCTCCACGGATATCTTTCAGCACTCACCCTTGGGCGACGTGCTTAACTCATTAAAATCTCTTTCCCTGTCGGGAAACTCTTGGCCGAACTATGTCCGGCTCGAGTGGGAAGCGGACGATGAAGGAATTCATTACCCACCCACCACCCACTTAATAGCCACTGTTGATGACTTAACCGACATGCTTGATTTCAACTCCGAAGACATCGACAGTATGGACGACGATGCCGGAGAAGGATAGGAACCACCGCCCACAGGGCGCCGGACTGCTACCTCATCATATGACATATATATGGTGGATACACCCAAAGAAAATGATGGCGAGGATCAAAAGGATGCAACGGAGGGTGACCCTCTCGAGAAGCAATATAAGTGCCAACGTCAGCGACGCCGCTCTAAACCCCACCATAGCAAAAATAACGATACCGGCACAAGAGACAATAGCACTCCGGATGATGCCGAAGACGAAAACAATCCCGCCCAGCCAAGCTTCGAGCAAACTAGACGGGAGGATGGGCAAGCTAGCCCTTATGAACAGGCAATGGATGGAGACTCGGAGGATGACAATTACATGCCCCCCTCCGAAGACGAGGTGAGCCTCGGCGAACAAGAATTTATCGTGCCTGATGATCCCGTCGAGCAGGAGCGCTTCAAGCACCGGCTTATAGCCACTGCAAAGAGCCTGAAGAAAAAGTAGCAACAGCTTCAAGCTGATCAAGATCTGCTTACTAACAGATGGACTGAGGTCCTGGCAGCCGAGGAATACGGACTCAAACGCCCAACCAAAAGTTACCCGAGGCGCAGGTTGTTACCTCAAATTCGAGGATGAGGCACTTGAGCCTATACTACAAGCACAGGATGCGGCTGACCGGCCACCTCGTGGCCGAGACAAAGCTGCGTATCAGCCCAAACACCAGCCCGCACCACGTCGCCGAACAACTAAAAACACCAAGGCCCGGGGCTACACGCATGACCTGCGAGACGAATTGGAAAACAAAGCAGGACAGTCAAGATCGATCTACGGGCGCAGGGGCGCGCCCCAACGCGCGACGATGACCGCCATGCCAGATATACAAAATATAAATCCGACCGGGCCGAATACAACAGACCAGATTCCTCCGAACTACGTCACGATGTAGCCCGACATAGAGGCGCTGCACACCCCCTATGATTCACTAACAAAGTAATGGAACATGAATTCCTAAAAGAGTTCAAACCCGTAAACATAGAACCATATGATGGGACAACAGACCCCGCGGTCTGGATCGAAAATTTCCTTCTCCACATTCACATGGCCCGCGGTGACGATCTACACGCCATCAAGTACCTCCCACTAAAACTCAAGGGACCAGCTCGACATTGGCTGAATAGCTTGCCGGCAAACTCCATTGGCGGTTGGGAGAACCTGGAAGACGCATTCCTTGACAATTTCCAGGGCACTTATGTGCGACCACCGGATGTTGACGACTTAAGTCACATAACCCAACAGCCCGGAGAGTCAGCCAGGAAATTCTGGACTTGGTTCTTAACTAAAAAGAACCAAATCGTCGACTGTCCAGATGCCGAAGCCCTAGCGGCCTTTAAGCATAACATCCATGACGAGTGGCTTGCCCGACACCTCGGCCAAGAGAAGCCGAAGTCCATGGTAGCCCTTATGACGCTCATGACCCTCTTTTGTGTGGGCGAGGATAGCTGGTTGGCTCGTAGCAACAACACATCAAGAAATCCTGCCACTTTAGACGCCAGAGATAGTAACGGCAAGCCCCGGCACAACAGACACAAGCGTCGTAATAATGGTGATAACGCCGAAGACACGGCCATCAATGCCGGATTCAATGGCTCCAAGTCCGGTCAACGGAAAAAGCCATTCAAAAGAAACAATCCAGGCCCGTCCAGTCTGGACCGCATACTCGATCGCTCATGTCAAATCCACGGCACCCCCGATAAACCAGCCAACCACACCAACAGAGAATGTTGGGTATTTAAACAGACCGGCAAGCTAAATGACAAAAACAAGGAAAAGGGGTCGCATAATGATGACGACGAGGAGCCCTGGCCGCCGAACACATGAGGATAGAAGAAATTTCCTCCCCAAGTGAAAACGGTAAACATGATATACGCCACCCACATTCCCAAGCGGGAGCGGAAGCGTGCACTAAGGGATGTCTACGCGATGGAGCCAGTCGCCCCAAAGTTCAACCCATGGTCTTCCTGTCCGATCACCTTTGATCGCAGGGACCATCCGACTAGTATCCATCATGGCGGCTCAGCCGCGCTGGTCCTTGACCCTATCATTGATGGATTCCACCTCACACGAGTCCTCATGGATGGTGGCAGCAGTCTGAACCTGCTCTATCAGGATACAGTGCGCAAAATGGGTATTGATCCCTCAAGGATCAAACCCACCAAAACCACCTTTAAAGCTGTCATACCAGGTGTAGAGGCCTGTTGCATGGGCTCAATCACACTGGAAGTAGTCTTCGGATCTCCGGGCAACTTCCGAAGAGAGGAGTTAATCTTCGATATCGTCCCCTTCTGCAGTGGCTATCATGCACTGCTCGGACGAACCGTATTCGCTAGATTCAATGCGGTGCCGCACTATGCCTACCTCAAGCTCAAGATGCCCGGACCTCGCGGGGTTATAACAGTCAATGGAGACACAGAGCTCCCCCTCCGTACGGAGGAGCACACTGCGACCCTCGCAGCAGAAGTACAGAGCAACCTCCTTAGGCAGACCTCCAATTCGGCAATAAAGCCTCCGGACACCGTCAAGCGAGTCTGAAGTACTCTGCAACAGGATCATCCGGCTCGTCCAACACTCACCTAGCAATTCGGCCTCCGTCCTAGTCCCAGTCAAGCGATGAAATTTGTGCCACACGTACATAATTACACACTTAAAATACCATGGGCATAGACGGAGGCACAACTAGAATGCGGTCCACAATGCGGCTCAATCGCCCCAGGATCCGTATACCTTCACCCTTTTCTTTCTTTCAGGTCCCTATCTTCTCGAGGCTCTTCCGATAACCCGATTATCAGACCCATCACGGGACGGAAACACCAAGGAGGCAAGGAGCTTTGACATACAAGGGAATCCCTAGGTGGTCTCTGATAATGATCGCTATACCTGTTTTACATACCCACATGCAGCTTGCTCTTGGTTAGGACATGTCAAATAGTCCTATTTCGCTTATCACACTACTTGTATACATACGCCTTGACATATCATTCAAATAACAATGGAAAATAATGCACAGCGTCAGCTTATTACTATATTTCTTTCTCTTTTTCCTTGGCTGTTTATTTATTACAAATTGCACCCGTACATTCTGGTACATTCAGTCCGCCAGGGGCTTCAGTGTACCCCATAACATGACAAGAAAGTCCGAACACTTTCAACAGTGCGGCACCCCGAACTTATAGCATTATATGCATCAGCTCCGAATCATGTCTTAGGTCAATGGGTTGCCCGGCTCCTGTGCTTGCTACCCTACGTTCCGCTATATCAGCTAGGGTAGTAAAGGGAGAACTACTGCGATTGTGTCCCGGTTCTTTCGGACGAGCACCTCAGTAGAGAAAGCCGAAAACTGACTGTCATGATGCGGCGAGAGTTGGTCGATGTTCGAGAGGTTTCAAATCCTTAAAGATTTTTTCCGCTTCAGGCGAGGAATCGGTCCTTGTCCGATTTAGGCATGTATAGTGCCCCAAGTTCGGCCTTCCGAATACCAGGGGATACGCTGAAATTTAAAATTATAGAACTCCTATGGCTAAGTGAGAGTGATAAAGCTGTATAAGTCCGATTGCCTTGTTCGTCGCGCTAAACACCTCCTTAAAGGACCAAAAACTTGGATAAAGAGTGTTTAGATTTATCCCGAACACCCCTGTGCTAGTTACATGGGGGGCAGAAGCCGACGACTTGCCAACTCTCAGATTTTATAAACGGCCGCATAGGAGGTAAAATTTTAGATCAACAAGCATTATATTGCACAAATGAACTTGTTTCATATTACAGAATAAAATGAATGTATTCATTCAAAGATTACATCCTTCGCACATTGCTCCGCCACAAGGCTGGAGCCCTTCAGGACACTATCATAGTAATTTTCGGGCCGGCGGTGCTCCTTGCCCTTTGGTGGCCCTTCGGTCATCAGCTTTTCGGCATCCATCTTCGCCTAGTGCACTTTTGCGCGGGCGAAGGCCATGCGCGCACCTTCAATGCAAACTGACCGCTTTATGACTTCAAGCCGCGGGCATGCACTCACAAGCCGCTTCACGAGACCGAAGTAGCTGTTGGGCATAGGCTCGGCAGGCCACAGCCAGACTATGAGGTCCTTCATGGCCAGTTCGGCCGCCTTGTGCAGTTCGAACAGTTGCTTCAACTGGTCGCTCAAGGGCATCGGATGTTCTGTCCCAAGATACTGAGACCAGAACAACTTCTCCGTCGAGCTCCCTTCTTCGGCTCGGTAGAACTCTGCAGCATCAGATATGCTGTGCGGTAGATCCGCGAACGCTCCTGGATAGCTCCAAATTCGGGTAAGTAAAAGGAAAGTCTCCTTCACATGCTTGCTTTGCATAATGAATGCCTTACCCACCGCAATCTTCCTGGCCGCCTGAATCTCCTGGAGGGCCTTCTGGGCTTCGGCTCTGGCGTCTTGCGTGCTTTGGAGAGCCTTAGCAAGCTCGGACTTTTGAGTCTTAGAGTCACGCTCCAAGGATTCATATTTCTGGACGAAATCCTAGAGCTCTTGCTGGACCTCGTTGACCCGGGCCTCTTGCTTCTCGTGCTCGGTGCGTTCCTTGGCCGCTTTGTCTTCGGCCTCGGCCAGCGCCTTCTTAAGGGTCGTCACTTCGGTCGTGGCCCCTATCAAAATAAATGACGCTTCTATCATCAGAAACCATTTATCCTTTATAACTATATAGATGATGTATTGAGTACCTTGACTTTCCTCGAGCTGCCTCTTCACAAGGCCGAGCTCTCCCTCGGTCCGCTCTAGGTCCTTCTTTAGTCTAGAGACCTCCGCAGTACAAGCGGCAGCGGCCAGCAGCGATGCCTGCTTATTCACATAAGACATCTTCTGTTAGACTCCCACGAACAATAATTGATCCTTTGTTCGGCTTTTCTTTCCGAACACCAAACAGAGCATCAGGAGCTACTGTCTATACTGTATATTCTCTTACAATTTTATTACTTACCTCAAAGCCTGTTAGGAGGCTAGCGCAGGCTTCTGTCAATCCGCTTTTGGCGGAACGGACCTTCTCAATCACCGTACTCATAAGAGTATGGTGTTCTTTATCAATGGAAGCGTCGCGAAGCGCTTCCAGCAAGTTGTCTGATGCCTCTGGATGGATAGAGGTCATTGGTACAGGCGGCTCGCCCCCCTTAGAGAGAGGCTGCCTACCTGAATTCGGAACCACTTGGGTTTCCGGAGCCGTATACGGCTGGGGGCCAAACTTGCCGCGACCCCCATTATTGGAGTCCATGGGGGTCTTCCCCCCCATGTGCCCCGGCGACTGGGAGTTCGCCCGGGAGCGTCTTCGGAACTGTCTCCCCTTGGCCCAGTATCCTTTGAGAACCTCAGTGTCGTCCGCGGGCCTGGGGGAGGAGGCTGTCGGGAGTGAATTGCTGTTCATCGTCGACGGGCCCAGAGACCCCTCCGAAGAGGATACATCGATGCTAGATTTGGCTGGACTGCAAGTACACTTCTGGCATGATAAGAAGCAGTAAAACAAACATACCAGAAGTATTATAGTGTCCGGATACTTACGACTTAGCCAGGGGCTTGTTCCTAGGCTCCCACTCCTCGCTGCTATTGGTGGCTGCGGTAGAGTGGTCCGGAAGGAAGGTCTTTCCCTTCTTGAACACCTCGGCCTCCCCCTGCAGGGAGGCCTTCCTCTTCTCCCCCCCGGTTGGGGGGGGGAGGGTTTCCTCTTCCTCCTCCTCGTCTTTGTTGGAGGAGTGCATCTCGGTGTCTTCGGACGTCACGTCCGATGCAACCTGGCGCCGTAGACCTTTCCTGGTCCCCGCCGCCGTCTTCTTGGCCTTTTTCTCCGGCACCTCATAGGGCGCCGGAAATAGCATCTTTGTCAGAAGATGCGATTCTGGATCTTCAGGTAGCGGAGCTGGACAGTTGATTTGCTCCGCTATCACTACCCAGTCCTGTAAGAACAACATGGAGGCTTAGATTCCTCCCACGGATGTGCTGGTAAAAAGCACGTCTTGCAAAATATCAAAACTCACCAGATTGGCTCGGCGTTTCGCGCTGAGTCCGCGATCTTCGGTTATGGGTGGTGGGATCTTGTTGGCATTGAAGAGCACCTTCCAGACGTCTTCGTGCATTGTGCCGAAGAGCTCTCATAGCGTCTGGTGTTCGGCCGGGTCGAACTCCCACAGATTGTAAGCCCGTCTCTAAAACGGAAGAATCTAGCGGAGGAGCATGACCTGAACCACGTTGACAAGCCTGATCTTCTTGCCTATCATATTTTGGACGCAGGACTGAAGTCTGGTCAGTTCTTCTGCTGAGCCCCAGGCCAGGCCCTTCTCTTTCCAGGAGGTAAGCCGCATGGGGATGCCGAACCAAAATTCGGGGGTCGCCACCCAATTGGCGTCGCGTGGCTCGCTGATGTAGAACCACCCCGATTGCCACCCCTTCACAGTCTCCACAAAGGAGCCCTCGGGCCAGGTGACATTGGGCATCTTGCCCAACATGGTGCCCCCGCACTCCGCTTGCTGGCCGCCCACCACCTTTGGCTTCACGTTGAAGGTCTTCAGCCATAGGCCAAAGTGGGGCGTGATACGGAGGAAGGCCTCGCACACGACGATAAACGCCGGGATGTTGAGGATGAAGTTGGGGGCCAGATCATGGAAGTCCAGCCCGTAGTAGAACATAAGTCCACGGACGAACGGGTGGAGGGGGAATCCCAGTCCGCAGACGAAGTGAGAGAGGAATACTACCCTTTCCTGGGGTTTTGGGGTAGGGATGATCCGCCCTTCGGCCGGAAGCCGATGCTCGATGTTTGCGGATAGGTATCCGGCCTCCCGAAGCTTCGTGATGTCCTCCTCTGTAACGGAGGAGGCCATCCACTTGCCTTCCGCTCTGGACATGCTTGGAATGACTTTGCGGAGAAGGTGAAAGCTTGGGCGTTGGAGCTCGAGAATGGATGAGCAGAGGAAGAAGAAGGCGTGGGTGAAAAAGGGGAATCCTTATCTCTTTATAAAGGCGGTAGAAACTATGCGCCTCCCCAGTTGCCCTGAAAACTCGCTTATTCCCCAAGCCCCATGTTGATGGCGCGGTTGGGTTACTCGCACCCGTATTGATGAGAATCCCGTGAAAAGGGGACACGATCTCTGCTTCGACAAGACGTGCCAATAAAACCACCTCGCAAGATGTGCAGTAGCAGGTTGAGAAAACGGTTCAAATAATGACCGGGCCACGACATGATATTGTGTTGTGAAAAAAGTTGTCAGCAGATTAGACTCGTGGAATACTATGCACTCTACGGTGGTATGTGGAATTTGTTTTGCAGAGCCGGACACGATTTTTGTGTTCAAAACCTACTTTGGAGTATTCGGAGAAGGAACTCGCCTTACAATGCCGAAGACAACCAGTGCGCCGGACTCATCGTCATTGAAGCCTGGTTCAGGGGCTACTGAGGGAGTCCTGGATTAGGGGGTCCTCGGACATCTGGACTATATGTTTATGCCGGACTGTTGGACTATGAAGATACAAGATTGAAGACTTCGTCCCGTGTCCGGGTGAGACTCTCCTTTGCGTGGAAGGCAAGCTTGGCAATTCGGATATGTAGATTCCTTTCTCTGTAACCGGCTCTGTGTAACCCTAGCCCCCTCCGATGTCTATATAAACCGGAGGGTTTAGTCCATAGGACAAGAACAATCATAATCATAGGCTAGCTTCTAGGGTTTAGCCTCTATGATCTCGTGGTAAATCAACTCTTGTAATACTCATATCATCAAGATCAATCAAGCAGAAAGTAGGGTATTACCTCCATCGAGAGAGCCCGAACCGGGGTAAACATCGTGTCCCCTGCCTCATGTTACCATTAGCCTTAGACGCACAGTTCGGGACCCCCTACCCAAGATCCGCCGGTTTTGACACCGACACATTGCCCCCCAAGCTCTCAGATCCTGAGAGAAATCTCGGACCCGGGGTTCCCCGTGTCGGATGGTGTGGACGTCTATATGCCGTTTCCTCCTTGGGGGCATCTTCTTGGATTACTTCTGCTTCGGGTGGACTCACCTCTTGCTGCTTCGTCTCCACCTCGGATTTGATCCTGGCTGGCCATCGTTCTTCGCGGCTCAAGTAGAGCTTGCTTGGACGTCCTTGGGTGGCCTCGACGATGCGCTGCCCTTTGACCTCGGCGGCAGTACACTGGTGTTGCACCGTTCTGTCTCGGTGGCGCGTTGCCTTCTCGGCTTGTCCGGCAGCACACCGGCGCCGCCGCTCGAACTCGGCTATCTGATGCCCTTCATTCGCGTCAATGATGCTTCTCGATATGCTTCTACTTTGGTGTCTCCTTTCCGCAGGGATGTGATTCATGGTGACCCGGACGATGTTTTGCGTGGACATCCTGGGGTGGCCTTCGGCAGCACGCTGTCCTTCGACCTCGGCGGGGTACACCGGTGCCGCGCGCTTTGGTCTCGGTGGTGCATTGTCTTTTGGCTTTTTCGGTGCACACCGGTGTCGCCGCACGAACTCGGCTATCCGACGCCCTTCGTTCGTGCCAGTGATGTTCCATTGCGATTTGTTGTTGTTGTTGTTGTTGTTGTGCCCGTCTTTTCTCCCTAGGCCTTGTTGTGCTTCATTGTCAGTGGTGGAGCAAGCTGCTCAGCGAAGCTCGCTACCCGAGATGTCGGCCTATAGGGGTTTCAGTATGGTTCTGTTGCCAGCCTTCCCCTCCATTTGTTTTTTTCTTGTAGTTTTGGGCTTTCTCTTGATGCCTTCCTCTATTAATTTTCTTTTGCGCCTTTGTGCGCTTACATGTACCTGTAATGACTGCCAAGTCACCTTTGATTTGGAATATAACAAACTGTGTTTTTTGCCCCTCATCAATCTCGAAAAAAAAGCTTTGGATTGCAATGTCATGCTCATTTGAATCCTACATGATTTTGATTTGTTTGAATGCATCACAAGGAAAAACATAGAATTATTTCTAACAGGTTTGACTGGATGCTAAAACTCCTACGAAATGTAGGACAAAGAAACATTTAGGGAAAATTCCCACAAGATTCAGTCATATGAATCAAACAAGCAACATAGGAAAAAATCCTGAGGATTCTAATCCTACAAAATTCCTATGAAAATCCTTGAATCAAAGGAGCCCTTAGGAAACCACACAGACTTAGATCAAAGAGTGTTTGATGCCAAAAGAAAAAGAAAGGAATTGTACACAGAGGTTGGAGTGGATGATATTTTTCCTTCAAATAGAGTGCAAGGCAATCCAAATTCCTAAATCAAATCCTCGAAAAACCCTATGTAATTCATTTGAATCAAAGGAGAGTGGGGTAGTTCCAAACTTCCACTACAACCAATGTCTTTCATTAGGCTAGATATTTTAGGGCCCCTTTGGATTGTAGAAATTTGAAAATACAAGAATAGGAAATGCGCAAGGTTTGAATGTCACACACGCGAAATCCTACAAGATTATGAAACACAAGAATGATGCAATATGTGCCTTTGGATGGTGCATAGGGAATAAACACATTTAGGAGAAACGATAGAGGGAGGTAGAGTGTAAGTGCACTGGATTTCTCAAAGCAAAATTAAAGTGAGATTTGAGATCATGTTGAGATTTCTATGAAGCGGTGAGCATATGGATAGATTCCATGGGAATTGGGCATCCCAAATTCTATGATCCCAATGGCTTCTGTATGAATAATCTCTATCGATTAGAATACTCTATAATTCCTATGAATTTTTCTCAATCAAAGAGGCCATGGATTTTTAATGCGTTTCTTGTGTTTATACTTTGTAACACGTACCTATTTTTCCATCTAAAGAAAACATATTTATTTGTAGAGTTGGCTTTCTCAACTTTTTGAGAGGGAGGGTTCCTGAACTTGGGACTACCATGGATACTTCAAACTTGAAGCATTGTCAGCGAATATTTATATTACTATAAATAAGGTAATTGGTGGCATCCACCATTCTCTTCGACATTTGAATTTGAACTAGACCACCATATTGCTCCTTCACCACAGTCATGTTATGTTCTTCTCTACATAGAGTATTGCTAAAGCATATAGATAAATAACTACATTGTGTATGATGCAACTAATGTAATTACAACTTCTTATGAAAGTGGGTGTCAACTACATACACTTAGTAGTTGTGACATGCAAACCAATTTGATCGACCCAACTCTTCTTCCCTTTCCTAAATTTCAAAACTATAGGCCGAGAAAAACTCAAATGAAGACATGAATTTTGAATAGGATAAAATAAAGTAAAACAAATTGAAACCTAAAGCAGGTTTTCTCTTGGAATTGTGTTTGAACATGTGCACGAGTTGAGTTACAAGTGGACTTGTAATTAACGGAGGTTCATAAATTCACCTAAATTACACATAGCACAATACTAGACTTCTAGTTATCTGAAAACAAAATCCATTTCTTTAGGATTGCTCTTACACATACAAGTCATACACATGGAGTTAAGTCTATCGAGGCGGTAAAAATCAACAACGCATGACCCATAAATGTGGTGTCGAATAATTACTTCGAACCTATCTGCATGGTCGTGACGAGTATATAAGTTGAACACTCAACATTGCACAATCAGACCATAAGCTATCCTGCATGTTTATTGCTACCACATTGCTATTGGGCGAACACATAAATAATGCTAGTTTGGTTTTGAGCATGATGAACAACGCTAGGCCTGGGAGGCACAAGGAATTTTCTCCAAGTTTCCTTTGCTCGACTCCGCTGTGCAATCTACAAATCAAACACATAAGAATCGATCAATTAGACAGGGTAGAACTGTTGAACAAGGACCTTTGACACTTGATCACCCCTTCGTGTTGATCTCTCCCCCATCAATCTCTGGTGTTCCTCTCTTTCTTGAGTGTGTTGCACTTATTCCTTGGGTGTACTTGATGTACCAGTTCTCGATGTGGTGCACTCTCTCTCCTATGGGAGTGTGTCAAGCCAGTGCAGTGTATGAATATGTATACATTGGCATTTTACATCTTTTTGAGATGAAATAAAGGTGGGCAGCCTCCCTCCGCCGTTCTCGTTAAAAATTCCTGGAAAATAAGCTGTGGAGTAACGGATTAAGCATAAAGTGAAAAAACCAGCAACAAGTAGACGTCGTACTCATTGCCAATGAAGAAATGAAGTGCGGAAGATTCAAAAACTCACTTCTTTCATGCAACAAATAAAATCTTCATTTTCTTCTTTATGTTAATCTAATCCCATGTGTGGCTTTGTGGTGTTGCCAGGAAATTATACGGTCCACCTGGGCATTTACTGATACCGACACTGCCGACTTACATAACTGTTTTACAAGTGTTAACAATTCTGAAAAATATTATGTTGTAGTAGCAAAAATAATTGGTCATAGTACCAATTCAGATCCAAATTAAACATGGTATGAGAGAAAAAAATACAAAATTCACTGTTGATAAATAAATGGTTCAAATTCAAGAGCTAGTTTATATTAGCTACTATTCACAGCATGATTTGTCTTTTTTAGTCATGTACTTTTAATTTGGATCTGAAATTTTATACCATGGTAGATATGTATTGTACATATATCCTCACAAAAATTGACAACCTTTTTATGTTTTAAAAGAAAATTATGGTGACCGGGTTACACTGGTAGCACCAAGTGCTCGAGGGTGCTTGAGTGCACCGGATATGTTCCCCGTTGACGTCGTTGGTTGGATCACCATGTGTTCAGTGAAAGAGAGGTAATTGGGCAGTGTGCTGCATTATTTGAGGAGAAGAAGGAGCCAACGGAGAAGAGGGTGAGAAGGTGGTCCCTACGATGGTCCTCCCCAGCTTGTTGGGATTGTGGCCCTCTCGTTCGCCAAGTTGACTACAACTTTGCAGCTTTGGCTGTGATGGAACCTCAACTTCTTGGCTATTATTTAGACTTCAAAGAAGAGACAACCCATGTGTTTGTATATATATCATTGCAGAAAATACATGAACAAGTAGTTCCATCAGAAAAGAGGAATTTTACTCTAAAACAGAGTATTTTTCTTTATGATTGTACAAAAAATTCTCTCAAGCGGGGTACTTCCATACTTCCACTCCAGACAAAGAGTTTATCCCACTTTAGAGATATCTGAGTTTTTCAATGGTTTTCTTGTGTCTACAATACCTATTTATTTTTTCATCCAAAAATATCTATTTTCTTTTAATTATTTATTTTAAGAGGTATTCAAACTTGAGGGTTGAGAGTACCATGAAGCTTGCAAGTATTGTGAGCATTCTCATAGACTATTATGTACTATCTTAAACTGAAATTGGTGGTGGTGGTGGTGAGTTCAATCCTCCCCATCCCTACTACTTCATCACTATATCCCTTGTCCATGCAAGACCCACAAACCCTTTCCAAGTTGAAAGTAAAACATGAACTAAGAGCAAGTTAGAAAATAATGCAGTTGGGGAGTCTCAAACCTCACACCTTCCTCTACACACAACTCGATCAAACCAGCAAGCCACCACATTGCTCATGTTTTGCTTTGTAAAGAAGTTTATAAGTAGTACACAATTTATTTTACTACATGGACCAGCTGGTCAACTACCGCTCCTCCCTAATCCTCGTCCTCCGGACAGCACTCCTCCAGTCTCCGTCATCCCAGTTCATATATTTCAAAATTTGGACATGGCTCTTTCGCTTCGAATCTCACAAAAGGGCTCCCATGACCGCTACAATTGGCAAGTGAAGTGTTGCTTGCTTGCTTGAGTTTTTCTTCGCATTGCAACAATATGATGTTGTATACACTACTGGAATCCAGTTATTTGCCGGCTGCGAGTTCTTTGCCGTCCGCTTACATAAAACGGACGACAAAGAACAGGCTGATGGAAAAGAAGGTCTTTGCCATCAGCCAGTTCTTTGCCGTCAGCTCGCTGACGGCAAAGAGGGAGGTTGGCCCCACTAACGAGCAGCTAAAAAAACACTAACGGCCAGCTCTTTGCCATCCGCTAGTGGACGGCAAAGGGGGCGGACGACAAAGGGATTAACCTAACTAACGGTTGCCCCCACGCCGCCCCTCTCTCTCTATCTCTCTCTTTCTGTCCGCGCGCCTCTCCCCGACGAGACCACCGCCGCCGCCACCACATGCCGCCGCCCCGACTAGCCACCGCCCTCTTGCCTCGTCACCCCACCACCCGCCGCCGCCGCCCCTCGCCCCGTTGCCCCACCACCCGCCGCCCCTGGCCCCGTCGCCCCACCTGCCACCACCGCCCCCTCCCCCTCGCCCCATCGCCCGCCGCGGCCGCCCCCTCCACCGGGCCGCCACGGCCCCCCTCCACCGGGCCGCCGCCGCCCCCACCCACCGCGGCCGCCCCTTCCACGCGCCACCGCCCCCAGCAGCCACGACCCCCCTCCATCGGGCCGCCGCCGCCCCCACCCGCCGCGGCCTCCCCCTCCACGGGCCGCCACCGCCCCAACCGCCGCGGCCTCCCCCTCCACTGGCCACCCCGACCCACCGGTGAGTAATCTTCCCCCCTTTTTTAGTTTAGTTTATTTTAGATTTTTTAAGTTAATTTAGTTTTTGTTTTAGTTATAGTTTTACTTTAGTTTTGGTTTCATTTTAGTTTTAGTTTTATTTTTAGTTTAGTTTATTTTAGATTTGTTTTAGTTTTATTTTAGAAGAAGAAGAAGAGTAGAAGGAGGAGGAGGAGGGAGGAGAAGAAAGAAAAGAAGAAGAAGAAAGAAGAAGAAGAAAGAAAGAAGAAGAACAAGAACAAGAAAGAAAAGAAGAAGAAGAGGAAGATAGTTTCTTATTTAGGGTTCCGCCAAGTTTTGCAGTTTCTTTCTTTTTTGTTTTAGATATTAGATATAATTTTAGATAATAAATAATTTTAGATAGTTTACATATTAGAAAAGAAGAAGGAAAAAGAAAAAAGGGAAATGAAGAAGAAGAGGGAAAGGAAGAAGAGGAGGAGAAAAAGAAGAAGAAGAAGAAGAAGAAGAAGAAGAAGAAGAAGAAGAAGAAGAAGAAAAGGAAGAAGAGGAAGAAGAAGAAAAGGAAAAAGAGGAAAAAGAAGAAGAGGGGAAGAAGAAGAAAAAGACACATTTTTATACTTTCTTATTTAGGGTTCCGCCATGTTTTGCACTTTCTTTCTTTTCTTTAGTTGAATGTTTTTATACTGCTAGCTAGTTGCCTAGTTTGCTGACCGAAAGAAGTTAAATTAGTTATTATATGAAATTCAACTAAAGTCAACATTTTTGACGACAGTGCTACTAATAAATTCAACTAGAGCCATCATATGTCCACAAGTGCATTGTTTTTTGAATGAGAATGATAACTTGGTGTAGTTGATTATCTTCTGCTCAAAATTTCTTATGTTATAATGTTGTATGCTAATGTTGTAAGGGTACTAATTGGTCTCTTCTGCTGCTTATCAGAGATAAGGGGAAGCCGCCACCGCAAACTCCGCTCTGCCACACCGCAGTACGAGTTGGATGCTTCCGAGTTCTTCAGTATCATACTTGGGACTTCAGTATCATCCATGAGCAGGTATATAAAAGGAGAGACCTCCCCTTCACCCATCTCATTATGATAACTCTGTTGTTTGCTACATCACTCATTGTCCCAAACTGCAGAGGCTGCATGACACTTTTATGAACATGCTGGGTGAAGATCCGCCAAATAATGTGAAGCTGCGATAGGACGGCAGCGGGTTTCGCAGGCTGTGGGACGTGGAGTTGGTGATCAAGGAGGGCCACATGTATTTGTGTCGTGGCTGGGAGAAGTTCTACTGTGCCTACGACCTGCGGCTCGGGTACTTCCTTCTCTTCAGGTACGACGACGACGCTACCATGCTCATCATGAAGGTGTTCAACGCGACTATGTGTCGCATGCGCTACGTTGACGACGATGATGCCAATACGTTCTGCCTCTTCTTATTCCTCTACATTTGGCTTTGTCTTGCATCGATTGTTAATGGTTGTTGTTGCATTTGGACAGGCAATGAGAGCAGCAGCAGCGACATTGGCTACAGCCAAAGCAGCATCGACACTGGCTATAGCCAAAGCAGCAGCGATTCTGGCTGCAACAAAGAAAACAAGGAGGATGATCCGGATTGGAGTGGAGGGGAAGAAGAGGAGCAGAGTGGGCATCAGGCTGAGGATGACCTAGAGATTGTGGTGGCTGACCAAGGGCAAGAGATGGTGGTGGCTGACCATGGGCAAGAGTTGGTGCTGGCTAAGAATGACCTAGCGATGGTCGTGCCTGTCCTGCCTGAAGATGGCCTCGCGATGGTGGTGGTGCCTGACAATGACCTCGCGCCGGTGGTGGTGCCGGCGATCCCACAGCTGGGCGACATGACCACGCCAATTGTGGTAGAAGACTACATCCCACTGCCTCCACCGCCTTGCCACTCTTGGCGCATCAGGCTGAGGAAGGAGAAGGAGAAGAACAATGAGAACTGAACTATGCCAGGTATGTCAGATCTCCAAAATGATATATATATATATATATATATATATATATATATATATATATATATATATATATATATATATATATACTTAGCTTTGTTTCCCCCGAAATGACATAAGTTAGCTCTGAGTTAGCTCTAATATGCTTAGTTACCTATGTTAGCTCTAGTATGCTTAGTTATATATGTTAGCTGTAATATGCTAAGTTATCTCTACTATGCTTAGTTTCCTATAGGTTAGCTCCAAAATTACTTATGTTAGCACAAAATGACCAAGTTTACATAATAAGCTTATAGTCTTTTCTTCTTCTCCTTCTTCTTCTTCTCCTTCTTCTTCTTCTTCTCCTCCTCCTCCTCCTCCTCCTCCTCCTCCTCCTGCTTCTTCTTCTTCTTCTTCTTCTTCTTCTTCTTCTTCTTCTTCTTCTTCTTCTTCTTCTTCTTCTTCTTTCTTCTTCTTCTTTTCTTCTTCTTCTTCTTCTTCTTCTTCTTCTTCTTCTTCTTCTTCTTCTTCTTCTTCTTCTTCTTCTTCTTCTTCTTCTTCTTCTTCTTCTTCTTCTTCTTCTTCTTCTTCTTTCTTCTTCTTCTCCTTCTTCTTCTCCTTCTCCTTCTTCTCCTTCTCCTTCTTGTCCTTCTCCTTCTCCTCCTCCTTCTCCTCCTTCTCCTTCTCCTCCTTCTCCTTCTCCTTCTTCTCCTTCTCCTTCTTCTCCTTCTCCTTCTTCTCCTTCTGCTTCTTCTCCTTCTGCTTCTTCTCCTCCTGCTTCTTCTTCTCCTCCTTCTTCTCCTCCTCCTCCTCCTTCTCCTCCTCCTCCTTCTTCTCCTCCTTCTTCTTCTCCTCCTTCTTCTTCTTCTCCTTCTTCTTCTTCTCCTTCTCCTTCTTCTCCTTCTCCTTCTTCTCCTTCTCCTTCTTCTTCTTCTTCTTCTCCAAAATGACATAAGTTAGCTCTAATATGCTTAGTTCACTCAAAGATGGCATAATTAGCTAGGTTGGCTCCATTTTACCTAAGTTGGCTCTAATATGCTAAGTTATCTCTAATATTCTTAGTTTCCTATAGGTTAGCTCCAAAATTACTTATGTTAGCACAAAATGACCAAGTTTACATAATAAGCTTATAGTCTTCTTCTTCTTCTTCTTCTTCTTCTTCTTCTTCTTCTTCTTCTCCAAAATGACATAAGTTAGCTCTGAGTTAGCTCTAATATGCTTAGTTCACTCAAAGATGGCATAATTAGCTAGGTTGTCTCCATTTTACCTAAGTTGGCTCTAATATGCTAAGTTATCTCTAATATGCTTAGTTTCCTATAGGTTAGCTCCAAAATTACTTATGTTAGCACAAAATGACCAAGTTTACATAATAAGGTTATAGTCTTCTTCTTCTTATTATTCTTCTAGTATTCTTCTAGTCTTCTTCTTCTTCTTCATTTTCTTCTAGGTTAGCTCCATTTTACTTAACGATGCTTACTTCTTATAGTCTTCTTCGTCTTCTTCATTTTCTTCTTCTTCTTCTAACATCTTGTTTATCATTTTGCAGATTTGATTTAATTCACGGAAGCTTGCATGGATGGAGTGCTTCTTTTCCATTTGTGCTTTTATTTTGTATCAATGAACTTGCATGGTTGGAACTTGTTATATATGGATGGATGGATAACGGTGTTGGATGAACAATATGAAACTTTTGTAATATATAAGGATGCATGGAACTATATATGTGTTGGTTATGTATGTATATATGATGAAACTTGTGTGTTGGATATGCTTGTTGTGTATATATGTATATCTGTGTATATCCGTGAATTGTTGTCAAATTGAATGAATTAAATTAAAAACAGGGCTGTACAGGCTCTTTGCCGTCAGCTAGCTGATGGCAAACATGCCACGTGGCAGATACCTGTGATTCCTGGGACTGGCATGTTTGAGCACTTTGCCGTCTGCCAGCGGACGGCAAAGACCGTAGCCTCTTTGCCGTCTGCTGGCTGACGGCAAAGCACGCCGTTAACCCCTAACGGCTCTCACCCCACCTCACTGTCGTCCACAATCGTTGTTGTCTGCTGGCCACCAATGGCGGACGACACAATCATTTGCCGTCCATTTCCAGGAAGCGGACGACAAAGAAGGCCTTTGCTGGCACGTGTTCAGATGGACGGTTTGCCGTCTGCTGGCGGACGGCAAAGGAGTTTGCCATCCGTGATCCATGCCTTTGCCGTCCGCCATGGTGGACGGCAAAGAAGTGGATTCCAGTAGTGATACTAATAATACAATACAACTCAATTATACTTTTGATTCTAAATCAACATCATGAATGTTACTACTACTACTCCTACTATTAATACTCCTACTGTTGCTAATGCTGCTACTCCTGCTCCGCCGCCACCACCACCACCACCACTACTCGATTGCAGTAGACCGTTACCTTCTATTCACGCAAGATGTAGGACAATATCCTCCTCCTTTGATTACATTCAAATGCTATGACCAAGAAGTAATACACCATGGCCCTTATCAAGTACTCATCCATTGATTCTCTCCTATGACTAGATTCAAACTAGATAACTGTGTTGCTCATTTGTCACAATCATGTGTCCACCACAACCAGGCCAATATCCTCCTCCTTCGATTATATCCAAATGATATGGCGAAGAAGTAACACACCATGGCCCTTATCAAGTACTCGTCCATTGATTCTCTTCTATGACTAGATTTAAACTAGATAACCATGTTGCTCGTTTGTCACAATCATGTGCTATTTCCCCACAGGAAAGTTTTGCTTTGTTCTACTCTACACAAAGTGCATAGACAAATAACAATACTATATGTGGCACAACCAATTTAATTGTAACTTCTTATGAAAGTGTTTAACAACTGCATACTCTTATGCAGGTTTTGTAGCAATGCACATGTTCTTTAGTAGTTGATCATGAAACTTGCAAACTACTTCAATCCACCCCATTTCCCTTGTTCCCTTCCCAGAAGTTCAAATCTTTAGTTTGAGAAAATTTTAGATTAACAACTTATAAATGTTTAATTGGATAATTTAAAGTAAACAAACTGAAAAAGTAAAATAAGATATTTGGTTTTCTACCGCCTAATGGGGTGATATGGGCAAGGTTTTCATGAATTGAGTAGCCTCCTCCTTGGCAACAAAAGGCTTAGAGGTTATGAGGTAAGGCTAGCTTGCAGCCATGGGAAGTTAGCACATGAGGCGGGTGGGGCTGGTGGTAGCCGGCAGTACTCTATGTGGAATTTAATTGTTGGTTCTTTTTTGTTGAAGGGAATGCCTCATAGGCTCACTTTATTTCGAAGCCAATGGAGTTACATTATGGATTACATGAGGATGTAAAAAACTAGGGGGGTCACCATCCAAAAAATAAATAAATAGACGAGTCATACGATTATTTTGCTAGATGGTGTGCAACCTGATTGGCATTCCTAGGGCAGTGCTGAAAAGAGATACCATCAATGGCTTGTGCTTGAGCAAAAACTTCCGACAATGTACTCCCTTCATAAAGAAATGTAAGAGAGTTTAGATCACTAAAGAGTGATCTAAACGCTCTTACATTTCTTTATGGAGGGAGTAGCTAAGTATGGACCAAGGACCTCATATGTCCATCATTGCATGCGTTGATAAGCTCCAAGGAGTCCGATTCAACAACTACTTGTGAGCATCCCAAAGTTTCAAGCACTAATTGTCGGTTCTTTGGATGAACGCTCGGACGAATCATCTGTACCAGATTAGTATTCTATATTTGATAGGCGACTATGCTAAACTGCTTGTAGATTCTTAATGTGTTAAGTTACATGTGAATATGTTTCAATTGGCAAGTGATTTATTTTTCTTATAAATAAAAATATCAACTTTTGTTTCCCTAGCTGATGGCCCTTCTCCACGTGCATTTCCAACAAGTTTGAGGCATCAATGGGTCAAAAGAGGCAACATTGATCGATGTGAGGCTAGATGCTGAGCTGAGCTCCAGGGCTAGGGTTGGGTTTCTCCATAGCTTGGCGGATTTAAGAGGGTTTGACTTATCCGACGACTCCAACCATAGAAAACACTACAACACAGGTGACGTCGTCAATGCTAGTGAAGGAGTGCTGGGATTGCCGAAGAGAAAAATACCAAAAAACAACAACTTACAAAATAAAATATGATAGTGATAAAGAATTTTTCATAATAGGATCAGTGTCGAGGAGGGAGGGGTTGATTACCTACCATTTGTTACACCTCAATCCGAAATTGACTTAGGCTAGTCACGAGGGAATTATTATATATATGTATCATGCATATGATGCTATTGTATGATTCTACCTCCATGATGCATAGTATCATAACTTGGTATTATAGTGACCTCATCTATTGTCATGCATGACACATACTAGTATATCCTTTTATACGATGCAATATCATATCATGATACTCAATCCTCATTTAATTATGTATCACCTCAACAAAAATGCCTAGTTAGCATCCACGATACTACCTATGATACTCTCATTATGATCAGTCTTACATCTCTACCTAATATTAAAGGGAGGAACCTTTCTTGGTACTCCTCCCGTCGCTCTTTTATATCCCTTGCTTTGTGTTAACCATAAAGATTGACGACTGAGATTTAAAAGTGAATCTACATAACCGCTTGAACTAGAATTGGGACACAATTGACTCATACGCACAAACATTTTGTGCGGACTCACTTGATACACATGTGTAAGAAAAAAACAAACCAACTGATGCACGATAAAATAAACCGGAACCCTACCCAAGAACGAGAAGGATGGACCTATGTCATATCTAAAAACCACAATAGTCTCTCATGCACCTCGTCTTCAGGCAAACTCTAATGTGTACCGGATGCAGATTGTAAAACCGCAATATATAGTCTTGCATGCACCCTGTCTTCAGGCAAACTCTCATGTGTACTTGATGCGGATCATTGTCGTGTGTTGATTATAATAGCCTCACGGCAGACTCGTGGTGCATACCGGCGATAAAAACATAGCCTGGCATAAGTGTATCGACTCCGCTGATCGATTGCCTATTGGTGTTGTAGATTGCCATGGCTGCTCGCCTGCACCTTGTGCATGAAGACAGCCTCGGCTCGTGGGCGGTCATTTGTTATGAGCACCAAAACTTGGCATCACGAGGTAGACGAGCCTGGGTGGCAAGACAGTGACCTTGTCGTCAGAAGGCTCCTCCCCCTCCATGTCCTTGATGTCGTCCTTGACATGCTCGCTCGTCCATGGTCGCGCGCAACAAGTGCACCGTCACGGGCAGCTGCTCGAGCCACTTATGGCTGGAGTTCAGGGTATCCGATAACACATGTAGAAATCCTCTCAGGACCTCTTTGATTCGCAGGAATTTCAAAACCCATGAATGAATAGAGTAATATATATGATTAGAGTGCTATGTCTTTTTTCATTCCTATATATAGGGTTAGGTCCTCTTTGATTCGCAGGATTGTAAAACTACATGTAGAAAAAGTATAGAACTGCAATGTCATATGCTCATTTGAATCCTACATGATTTTGGTTTATTTGATGGACAGGGCTAGGCGCCGGTCGACCGGCCCAAATTTTTCGCCGGTTGCACCCCGAGCATTCGATGCACCGCCCCCTCTCCCCTCCGGATCGAGTCCTCTATTTCGTCCTCTTCCCCTAGCTTGTCTTTTCCCCAAAGAAAACACAACCGTGCGAGGTGAGAAGAATGATGGCGAGCGCCGCCGGCCGCCCCGCTCCCAGCCATGGACACGTGTCTCGTTGTTGATGTTGTGCTTGCAGCCTCACCGCCGCCGTGCACGTCTCTTGCCATGGCCACCTCGTTTCACAGCTCCTAGCCGTGGACGGGTCGCTGCTCAGGCAATGCCGTTCCTAGCACTGGCAGCAACGGTTGTAGCTCACCGCCCGCGGTTGCAGCATCTTGATTGCCCTGCCCTGCCGCCCTCGCCGTCAACGCTCGACACTGGGATATATGGAAGCAAATTATTTGCCAGAAGAAGCACACATGATACTGTATGATTTAGAAGCTTCATAGTAGGAACATATCTATCAATCAATAATCAGCCGTTCAGCACACGATGTATTACAACCCATCTTCCATTGCATAAATCAGAGCTATCAAATAGAGAAGAACTAGGTCCGATTAGAATGAGAGTGGGGGTGATTCGCGCAATCAGTTGACCATGGTACCTGTTGGGTCTAACCCTAGACTAGCTCTCTCTAACAGCTAGACCTGTTAGAAATAAGACACGGTGGCCATGGTGATCAGTGTGTGCGTGCATGCTGGTCATGCCGGGCGTCATGGCGAGCCTGCGTGTGTGCGTGCGTTTGATTAGCCGTCGTAGAATGGTTAGTTGCAGCGGGCGCTGGCTATGTATAATGGTGACCAGGTATTGCGGAGGAGCAAGTGCTCACGTTGGTGAAAACCGGATCACCAGGAGCATGGACGTGCGTGGTGCTGTAGCTACAAAGCCGGCTGGCCATGCATGTGTAGCTGTGTGCATGCATGAAGGAGTCACTTGCGTGGTTTGTTAGTGGCATAGAGCATCTTCAACAGCCGCGTCAAAAGACGTGCACATGGTAAAATGGCATTTTAGCGCGCGCGAGACGTTTTCACGCGCTTCAGCAAAGGCGGAAAACTAGCGCGCACGGGAAAATGTGGGAGCTCGCGTGCTAGATTTGGCGCACCGCGTCCGGCGCGCAAATAAATTACAGCGCCTTCTGCCACTCTCTCGTCGCTCTCTCTACCGCTTTCTCTCCTCGCCGCTGACAAGCCACCACCACGCCACCATGCCGCCGTGCTGCCGGGAAGCTTCGGGCTACCGCGGCATCCGCGTGTGTCCGTCTGGCACCTACTCCGCCGAGATTCGGTCCGGCGACGTGTGCCTTGGCCTCGGAACCTTCGACACCGCCCACGAGGGCGACCGCGCGTACGACGCTGCGGTGTGGCGTCTCCGGCGGTCCCATTGGGATATGAACTTCCCAGACGTGGCGTCGCGAGAACGGGCGCAGGAGTTGGCGCCTCCCTTGCGGCTTATCACCGACGAAGATCGTCACGAGAACCGGAGGTGGGAGCGCCATCTCAGCCTGGCCGAGATGGACGAGGAAGCCATGGCGTTGTGGCGCCAACGCTTCCCGCAAGACGTCATCAACGAGCAACAGTTCTTCGCCGAGAGGAGGGCGGAGAGGGAAGAGAGGAGGGAGGAGCGAGCCGCCTATCGCGAGGACAAGTGAACGCGGAAGGGGGTCGCTAAATTCGACATCGCGCTAGGAGATGCGTCGTTCTGGGACTCCAACGACGAGCGGTTTCTTGACGCCTATGTTCAGACGTCCGAGGAGGACATCACCGAGGCAGAGTCCGAGTCAGAGAATGACGAGTAGTAGTAGTTTTCCGTTTTATCTATCTATCGTAGGAGATGGCTATGAACTATCTATGCACTATTTTGTATCGTAGGAGAAGGCTATGAACTATCTACGCACTATTTTGTATCGTAGGAGCAGGCTATGTGACGAGCTATCTCACATTTGTAGTATCGGAGCCAAATGTGTATCGAATCGTAGTAAAAAAAGAAATATAGCGCGCCTGTTGGAGCGACTCGGGTGCGCTTTATTTTGTGGCAGTCGCTGGAGCCAGCGCACCGCCGCGCGCAAAAGCTGGCTCACCCGCACTGTATTCTGTATTTTAGCGCGCCGCGCGTTGCACGTCTGTTGAAGTTGCTCTTAGCCGGATGTGCGTGCGTGTGGCCGTACGGGGCAGCTGCAATCATATAAAAGCCATTGTAATCCCCAGTCGTAACATTGAGCCAAGTGAATACAAAGGAAGAAAAGGCCCCGGCGTTCGTCGCCGGGGCGGGCGTCCGTCGCCGCGGGTGATCGAGAAGAACACAGGCGACGAACGCCCCGGCCTCACATACAACCGTTTTCCTTCAAGAGCCCCAACTCTCGTCCAAACACACACTCGTGACTGTGGCTTTTGTAATCCCACAGCAGCGCAACATCCAAGTTTCCGTGCGCACGTACTCACGAACACCTAGCTGGCTCTGCTGACTGCGACCGAACCGCCCGGCCATGCTCACGACGCGGCCGGCTTCACCGGTCGCTGCTAACAGCATGCTAACAACTCCCTCCGTCCGGATTTATTGGACCAGTGAGCCAATTAGCCGTGTATTGTTTTTAGAAGGCCGCTAAACGCACGCAATTATTTCCCTCGATCCACCTCCACTGGATATGCATTCGATTGGTTAAACTCTCACGTAATTATTTGCATGCGAAGAGACGCATGCAACCGGCTGCGTGCAATAACTGCCGCAAGCGTTGAACGTGGGGCGTGACTGACTGCATGCAAAGAGAAAATGTGCAGCCGGCTGCATGCCATAATTGCTAGAAAATCTGATTGGTTGTTACCCCGCTCGGAAATCACAGGTCATCTTTTACTTCTAACTAGCTAAGTGTCCGTGCGTTGCCACGGATTAACAAATATATATATATACAAAGAGAAAATTCATGTGACATGAGAGTCAAAGTTCATTTCTATGGGATGATACCTCATGGTCATGATCTAGTAGATACATACATCTCATCATTGTCTTTCTTCCACACTCCATGTCTGAGCTACCACGCGACATTCGACTTCCTTCTCCCACCATGCATGCTTTTATCTCCTATTTCTCCTACCTTTACCTTACACGACAGTACCAAGTTTCTTGTCCAACTATCATAATCTTCTCCGGTAGGGCACCCCCTTAGATTATTACTGACTTGTACATGTTGCAAATAAGATCAACGAAAATGGATACTAAATTTCTGATGAGAAATGAGAATTCAGGGCAATATCTTCCCAAGACAATAATAATTCCAAGACAATCTTTTTATACCTTCTGTCAACATTGGGACACACATTCCACACAATAAGCATGCAATGATGTTGATACTTGATTAATTGTCATTATATGTCTACAGTAAAAATAACTTTACTCAAAACCGCCTATCTTAGCCAAATCAACAAATCTCTCTCATTAATGCAATTTTCTTTAGAAAACAAATAATAGATTCTTTCCTGTCTTAGCCAAATCAACGGATCTCTTTCATTAATGCAATTTGCTTTAGCAAACAAATAATAGATTCTTTCCTACCTTAGCCAAATCAACGGATCTCTCCCATTAATGCAATTTGCTTTAGCAAACAAATAATAGATCCTTTCTTACCTTAGCCAAATCAATGGATCTCTCCCCGGTTCGCTGGGCGCGTTTCGGTGGGTGGGCGTGGGGGTGGGGGTAATTTGATGGAAATAAACCGGTTGAAAATAAACGGATCCTGTCTCACTCTTCACTTTCTTTACAATAAACTTCAGAATAGCAATCTTGGCGAGTGATCTCGACGGGGTTCAATCGGCGTGGCGCACCGCTGATTCTTCCAGGAGTGGGTGCTGAGAGGAAGGATCCCAAACCTCCATTGTCAATCGGCCAGAGCTGCATCGTCCTTTGGATCAGAGCGTGGACGGGATCAAGACGGTAGGGTTTGAGGAATTTGTAGGACATGAGGGTTTATGGTTGGCAGCACGAGAACTCACCCATATCTTGGCAGACGGCAGGCCCGAGGTGCGGCTGTGTTCATGCTTCGGGAGCTACCACATGCTGTCCTCGCCGCCATCAGCGACACCACCGCCATCGCCTGTTGCCACCACTTCAGCGCCACGAGCGTGGGACCGAGGGACGAAGGGAAGGGAAGGAAGTGAATTGACGTACCTATGTTTGGTATATATCACACGAGGAATCAAAACTGGATGCACGTGAAAGCATAGAGATGGGAGAGGAGGACAGAGGAAGGGAAGGGCAAGAGGAACCTGAGGATGTGCGATGAAGGAGCGATGCCAAAACATCACAAAGGGGGACCCGTAGCTCGTCACGTAGCGCGGCCGCCTCATTGTCGGCTGCCACCCCGCGCTACCGCCTCCGTGCGCAGGTTCCGTTCGTGGAGCGTGAGGAGCGCATGACCTGCCTTCACCGCGGCCTGGTCCTCCCCACTATCGTGAAGCTCGCCCGCATCGCCGCCCCAATTGCTCAGGATGACGGATGAAGATCCTGCAACAGCGACGTGGGTGAGGGATGCAGCCGACGATGGAGGGATGATTTTCGTGGCTAAACCCTCCCTATCAAAATAACTACTTAAAAAGGCAAAGATCGATGCATTAGGAAAATTAGGATTTGGAATTGATTGTCATAAAACAAAATTTTATTAATTGATAACGTGCTATCGGTACATGCCCGTTTATAACGTGTCTAGTTAGGAAACTTTGGAAAAGTTAGAAAAGTTTTTATTGTGAGGGTAAAAAAATCAATGTGAGGAGATATGGTGGTGGGATATGAGACGAAAATAAACCGGACGAAAATAAACCAGACGAAATATAACCAGACGAAAATAAACCGTGGACGCAATCCTACCAACTGCTCCATTAGGAGTAGAGATGGACGAATTGGTTGAATAGTTCCCCCCACTTTCAACCGGTTTATTTTCAACCGGTTTATTTTCAACCGGTTTTTCTTCGTCCCACCTCCCACCAGCCCCTCCCACCGGTTTTTCTCTTTTCTCGTCTGACCGGCAATACCCAACGTATTTATGGTAATCAATCATAATTAATCCACGTATAGTAATAAATCAATCCAGGTATGGTAAGGTCATAACTCAGGAAATTTTAAATATGGCAATTATATGGTAATAAATTTAAATTACCCCAAAGGCTATCAATCCAGATATGGTAAGGCCATAACTCGGGAAATATCGAATATGATAATAAATTTAAATTACCACCAGGTATGGTAAGGCTATCCACGTATAGTAATAAATCATATAGTAATAAATCATAATTAATCCACGTATAGTAATAAATCAATCCAGGTATGGTAAGGTCATAACTCAGGAAATTTTGAATATGGTAATTATATGGTAATAAATTTAAATTACCCCAAAGGCTATCAATCCAGGTATGGTAAGGCCATAACTCGGGAAATATCGAATATGGTAATAAATCAGCGATCCGTCCGCATTACTAGCTCATCCGATAAATCAGCGATCGAGTAATTAAACCGTGCAGTAATTAGTACTCCCTCCGTATATGGAAGGAACCGCCGGAGTATTCCATAGATTAGCCACAGGATTTTGGCAATCTCGCTGTGGCATCTCGGATTTCGGAAATCACGCGCCCGCAGACGCCGCCGTGCCCCCCCTGCAACCACCGCCGAGTCGGAGGCGAACGCGATCGCAATCGCGACGTGTATATATATACAAGGACGTACTACGTGCACAAGGGCCTGCAAGCAAACCCCAGCGCTCCTGATCACCATGCATTTCTTCCAGGTCGTCATGGCGTGGATGTTCCCGTGCGCCGTGTGGGCGGCGATGGCGCCGGCCGTGGCGACGGCAGCGACCACGGACGGCGCTTCGAGCGTTGAGCAGGGCAGCTCCTCGTCGCCGGCGTTCGGCCCTGGCGACGCTAAGGTGGCCTCCGACCCGGGCTCCTCCCCGGCGTCGAGGTCGTCCACCTCCTCCTCCTTGCTTGGCGCCCGAAGCAGCTCGTCGGACAGCGCGCGCTCACCGGTGAGGGAGGGCGGTGACACGGCCGCATGGAAGGGCCACGCGCTAAGGCGGTGCCTGCGCAGGTTCGCCAGAAATCTGCAGCGCGCCGGTGCTGCGGACGAGCGGCCAGACGGGCGCGGGAGACGGAAGGGCCGGGCGACGAAGCCGGACGGGAGGGTCGCCGCCGGCGAGGACGGCACCGCCCGGGCGAGGGAGGAGGCCGTCGCGAGCGCGATCGCCTACTGCAAGGCTGTGTTTTGATTTTCGGCCGAAAAATGGATTTCGGCCGAATTTCGGCCATCTCGGCCAGGGGCGAAAAGTATTTTTAAGCCGAAATTGCTCAAATTTGGTAAATTTTGGTTAAATTTAAGTCAAATGGCAGTTAAAATTTGATCAAATTTCAGCCGAATTTTTTGAAAATGGCCGAAATTCGGCCATCTCAGCCTAGGGCGAAAAAAAGCTCAAACCGAAAATCAAAACACAGCTGCAAGGAGTCGAGCCGGCAGCGCTGCAGGCCGCCGTTGGCTCCCTCGCCCAGCTTGGACGGCTGGCTCCTCGTTCGTCCGGAGGAGGAGATCGGCACCAGCGCCACGAGCGCCGTCTCGCCCTGCGAATGCGAGGCGCAGGGCACCTCGAGCGCCGCCCCCCCACCACGGCCACGCGGCCTGCGACGGTACGTGTTGTCAACCGATCCGTCGGTCGATCTGCTCTGCTGCACCCGTGCACGTCTAAACCGTCGTTGATCTCCTTCGTGCAGCAGAATGCGGCGGCGGCAGGCCGTCGACGGTGGAAACTCGGCGAGGTCCAGCCGGGGAGATGGAAAAGGGTGACGCTGTCGACAGGCTTGACGGGGACGTCCTTAGGATAACGAGTTACTTCGCCGCCAAATATGTGCGCGCGGTGCGCCATTGAAGAATAGCTCGGGGTCCGTCTCACATGAGGCGAAGCAAACAGTTTTTCGTAATCTAGAGGACCTTGTCTTACGTACCTTCGATCTTGTATGATCTGTCCATATCAGTGTGCGAGTAGTAGTAATATGATTGTAGTAAGATCTGTCCATATCAATTGTCGATCTTATTCTTATATGATATGATGGCTTGCAGCGTTCCTAAGATCTAACGAGAATCTCCTGGAGTTAACGACACAATCGTTCGATTGTTTCTGAATCAGACTGCAATTTTAAAGCTTAATTGGCAAAGGAGTTAAGATATAGACAATCCTATTTATTCGAACTAGCTTTCCTAATGGACGAATTGGTTGAATAGTCCCCCCCCCACTTTCAACCGGTTTATTTTTAACCGGTTTATTTTCAACCGGTTTTTCTTCGTCCCACCTCCCACCAGCCCCTCCCACCGGTTTTTCTCTTTTCTCGTCTGACCGGCAATACCCAACGTATTTATGGTAATCAATCATAATTAATCCACGTATAGTAATAAATCAATCCAGGTATGGTAAGGTCATAACTCAGGAAATTTTGAATATGGCAATTATATGGTAATAAATTTAAATTACCCCAAAGGCTATCAATCCAGATATGGTAAGGCCATAACTCGGGAAATATCGAATATGGTAATAAATTTAAATTACCACCAGGTATGGTAAGGCTATCCACGTATAGTAACAAATCATAATTAATTCACGTATAGTAATAAATCAATCCAGGTATGATAAGGTCATAACTCAGGAAATTTTGAATATGGTAATTATATGGTAATAAATTTAAATTACCCCAAAGGCTATCAATCCAGATATGGTAAGGCCATAACTCGGGAAATATCGAATATGATAATAAATTTAAATTACCACCAGGTATGGTAAGGCTATCCACGTATAGTAATAAATCATATAGTAATAAATCATAATTAATCCACGTATAGTAATAAATCAATCCAGGTATGGTAAGGTCATAACTCAGGAAATTTTGAATATGGTAATTATGTGGTAATAAATTTAAATTACCCCAAAGGCTATCAATCCAGGTATGGTAAGGCCATAACTCGGGAAATATCGAATATGGTAATAAATCAGCGATCCGTCCGCATTACTAGCTCATCCGATAAATCAGCGATCGAGTAATTAAACCGTGCAGTAATTAGTACTCCCTCCGTATATGGAAGGAACCGCCGGAGTATTCCATAGATTAGCCACAGGATTTTGGCAATCTCGCTGTGGCATCTCGGATTTCGGAAATCACGCGCCCGCAGACGCCGCCGTGCCCCCCCCCCTGCAACCACCGCCGGAGTCGGAGGCGAACGCGATCGCAATCGCGACGTGTATATATATACAAGGACGTACTACGTGCACAAGGGCCTGCAAGCAAACCCCAGTGCTCCTGATCACCATGCATTTCTTCCAGGTCGTCATGGCGTGGATGTTCCCGTGCGCCGTGTGGGCGGCGATGGCGCCGGCCGTGGCGACGGCAGCGACCACGGACGGCGCTTCGAGCGTTGAGCAGGGCAGCTCCTCGTCGCCGGCGTTCGGCCCTGGCGACGCTAAGGTGGCCTCCGACCCGGGCTCCTCCCCGGCGTCGAGGTCGTCCACCTCCTCCTCCTTGCTCGGCGCCCGAAGCAGCTCGTCGAACAGCGCGCGCTCACCGGTGAGGGAGGGCGGTGACACGGCCGCACGGAAGGGCCACGCGCTAAGGCGGTGCCTGCGCAGGTTCGCCAGAAATCTGCAGCGCGCCGGTGCTGCGGACGAGCGGCCAGACGGGCGCGGGAGACGGAAGGGCCGGGCGACGAAGCCGGACGGGAGGGTCGCCGCCGGCGAGGACGGCACCGCCCGGGCGAGGGAGGAGGCCGTCGCGAGCGCGATCGCCTACTGCAAGGCTGTGTTTTGATTTTCGGCCGAAAAATGATTCGCGATTTCGGCCATCTCGGCCTGGGGCGAAAAGTATATTTAGGCCGAAATTGCTCAAATTTGGTAAATTTTGGTCAAATTTAAGTCAAATCGCAGTTAAAATTTGATCAAATTTCAGCCGAAATTTTTGAAAATGGCCGAAATTCGGCCATCTCGGCCTAGGGCGAAAAAAAGCTCAAACCGAAAATCAAAACACAGCTGCAAGGAGTCGAGCCGGCAGCGCTGCAGGCCGCCGTTGGCTCCCTCGCCCAGCTTGGACGGCTGGCTCCTCGTTCGTCCGGAGGAGGAGATCGGCACCAGCGCCACGAGCGCCGTCTCGCCCTGCGAATGCGAGGCGCAGGGCACCTCGAGCGCCGCCGCCCCCCACCACGGCCACGCGGCCTGCGACGGTACGTGTTGTCAACCGATCCGTCGGTCGATCTGCTCTGCTGCACCCGTGCACGTCTAAACCGTCGTTGATCTCCTTCGTGCAGCAGAATGCGGCGGCGGCAGGCCGTCGACGGTGGAAACTCGGCGAGGTCCAGCCGGGGAGATGGAAAAGGGTGACGCTGTCGACGGGCTTGACGGGGACGTCCTTAGGATAACGAGTTACTTCGCCGCCAAATATGTGCGCGCGGTGCGCCATTGAAGAATAGCTCGGGGTCCGTCTCACATGAGGCGAAGCAAACAGTTTTTCGTAATCTAGAGGACCTTGTCTTACGTACCTTCGATCTTGTATGATCTGTCCATATCAGTGTGCGAGTAGTAGTAATATGATTGTAGTAAGATCTGTCCATATCAATTGTCGATCTTATTCTTATATGATATGATGGCTTGCAGCGTTCCTAAGATCTAACGAGAATCTCCTGGAGTTAACGACACAATCGTTCGATTGTTTCTGAATCAGACTGCAATTTTGAAGCTTAATTGGCAAAGGAGTTAAGATATAGACAATCCTATTTATTCGAACTAGCTTTGCTGAATCGAAAGAAAAGAGACAACTTGGATTCAATCAAAAGAAATTAGAAGATTTTAGTACTGGCATGTATTCACCTCAATCAAAAGAAACTAGGTCACCACTATATGCTCTGTTTGTACTCTACACATGAGGAATATATTCACCTTTAACTTCTTTTTTTGCGGAAATAAGACTTTCATTCATCAACCACGGTCATTACACTCCAGATTTTACATAGAGCGTGAATTCCATCCGGTGCATGCCCATGCACGTTGAATTATCAAATGAGTATAAAGTTGGTCTTTTTTTAACTACTACACTCCAGATTCTCGAGCATGGAGATAGGCGAGTTGTAGACCAAGAGCTGGTACAGATATAGGCGAGTTGTAGACAAGAGCTGGTGGGCAGCAAGAAACGCATGCACACCAAAGAACAAATCTGAGTCACATGCCTACTTCTATTGGTTTCTACAAAGAGCGGCTAGCTTAGATCTTAGACCAGTCGGTCACTGTCGAGGTCGCCAAGGTGATCTTACAGCACCGCCGTGGGGATTTCTCATATGATTTTATGTAGGCAAGCCGCAAGCGGTGGTGGTGATTGGCTGGGTGGTGTCGCTGCCTTGGGAAGAGACGAAGTGATGGTAAAAGTAAGCAGGATCCGATGATTCTTCCGTGGGGATAGCCAAAGTCAAGATGTCGACTACAGACTCGTCGCAGACTTGCAGTGAACCTGGATGCGGCGAGCCTGATTTGTGGATCGATGGCGGGTCTTGACTTTGTTAGGCTGGGATTGGATGGTTGCGGAGGGTGGTGTGCTTGGTTGGGTTCCCATGGAAGAATGTGGCCTCCTCGTGGATCTGGTCATGCCCATCCTAGAGAACATTGTGTCCCTAGCTCCCTCGAGGAGCAAGGACAGTGCAAGCGGCAGCAGGGGGTAGGGGTAGATGTGGGGAGGGATGTCGGCGGCTGCTCGAGGTCATCATGATGAAACCCTTGACGTCCCATCTTTATCAATGGAAGTGGAAGAGCACGAAGTCGAGATTGGATAGGAGTTTAAGTTCTTTTTGGCACCAATCGGTTCCCCACTTTAGAGATGTATTTTTTTGCGTGCGAGCAAACAGTGGGTTGATTCTAAAAGGGATAGGCACTTTTCAACAGAAGTGCATGACGGACCAAAAATATGACCTCATTTTATTCGTTTGATAGATATCGTATTATTCGTTGTTGTTCGTTCGGTGAAATTTCCTAATATTTGATTGTTGTGTTTCTAATTAGAGCACCCCATAATCACCCAATATGAGGGGATGATAAATGAAAGATACTGATTATAAATTTTGAAGAGCCCGTGGCAACGCACGGGCGTTATACTAGTTAGTTTTAATGTCTTGCCTTGGTCTTTGGGTTTTGGCTAACAGGCCCAATAAACCCGGACGGAGGAAGTACCTAGCTAGCTAACTCACGCGGCTGACCACCACGCCACACACACACATGGGCACACACGGACGCCACGAGCACACACACGCACGCACACCTATGACAGGACCTGACTCCGCAGACCTGACGCCCCTACGCTGGCCAGCACTGCTCCGGACTTGACCTGGCACACACACGCCGGTCGTCACAGTGCCTGGATCACGACTTATTCCAATGGTACCTTCAGTTCTGAAAAGGGGCTTCGAAGATACGAAGAAGACCTGTCTATATAAAGTACGTGCTGACAGGTATTCCTCCAGGCAGGTGAGGTAAGCCTTGCACAGGAGATGGCGGCTACGACCGTCCAATGAGTGGATGATGTAGGGGAGCTAATATCGTTGCCGCGGCGGAGTGTTAGACTTTGTATTATAGCCTTATTGTGTAATCCATACCATATTGATATAGGACTTGTATGACACCATTATATATATATATATATATATATATATATGTGTGTGTGTGTGTGTGTGTGTGTGTGTGTGTGTGTGTGTGTGTGATAGGCCATCCCATAGAGGGTGGAGCCAGTTTCCCCAAAACATATGTGTGTGAATTGCATGTTGAATGTCTACTCAAGCATAAAATTATCCATTTTCAGTCAGTTTGGGGGGGGGGATATCGCAACCTCAACACTTTCTTTAATAAGCTTGGGATCTCCCATTGTTTGTCATGCCCACATACACATCAGTAGAATGGCGCTGTTGAGCGCAAACATCGCCATATAGTTGAAACCGGCCTCACACTTCTTGCTCATGCTTCTATACCTTTTCGCTTTTGGAGTGATGCTTTTGCCACCGCGTGTTTTCTCATTAACAGATTACCTATGCGTGTTCTTAATATGAAAATTCCTATTGAGCTTCTCTTGGATGAAACTCCTGACTACACCTTTTTCAAGGTATTCGGGTGTGCTTGCTGGCCTCATCTTCGTCTTTATAATGATCGCAAGCTTGAGTTTCGCTCCAAAAAGTGTGTGTTCTTGAGGTATAGTTCTCTCTATAAAGGCTACAAGTGTCTCCATGTCCCAACTAATCGAGTCTACATATCTTGGGATGTTGTTTTCGATGAGAATGTCTTCCCTTTTTCTGTCATGCCTCAGTCATCCACCACAACACCATCTATGCATTCATCCCCTCTTATGCCTGGCCAATTTGAAGATGTTGCATATTCGCCTGTGTTGTTACCTAATCATGGTGCAGGAACTGGTGTGGAGCTCGCCTGGAACTTCTCCCTGACGGACCTACTACGCTGCCCGTGGCGCATGTTGATCGGCCGGTGCATGTGCATGCACCGCCTCCCGCCCTCGACCCCGCCTTGGGAGCCCCGTCTACCACTAGGCCGGAGCCTATGTCAGCTACTATAGTTGGGTCAGATCCCGTGATGGAGCGGCCTACGCCGCCGCTTCCTCGCCTGGCCTCCCCTCCATCGTCACCCCTGCCATCTGCACCGGCTTCACTGCCGCCCACTTCGCCAGGGCCTGCAGTGACCCACACGCCGCATGGGCCCATGTCGCCCAGTCCGCGTCTCCCGGCCCGCTGTCACCCGATCCCTCTTCGCCGAAGTTCGCTGCACCGGCCTCGCCTGCTCCGGACGCCCCGCCTGCTCCGGTGGTCGTTGCTCCGCGGCGTCCACACATGTGTAGTCGCAGCGACATCGTTTGTCCCAAGGAGCGCACCGATGGCACGGTCACATACCTTGCTGCTTGTCTAGCTCATGTTGTGGATGATCCAACCGCTGAACCAAGCAGTTATCAAGCCGCTATGAGTATCCCACACTGGAGGGCTGCTATGGAACAAGAATATCATGCTCATATGCAAAATAAGACCTGGATACTTATTCCACCTCCGTCTCGTGTCAACATCATTGATTCGAAGTGGGTTTTCAAGGTGAAGAAACATGCAGATGGTTCCATTGAGCACTACAAAGCACGTCTTGTGGCTAAGGGCTTTAAACAGCGTCAGGGACTGGACTACGAGGATACATTCAGCCCTGTTGTCAAGCCTACCACTATTCGACTTCTTTTGTATCTGGCAGTTTCTCGTGGATGGTCTCTCTGCCAGCTTGACGTGCATAACGCTTTTCTACATGGACTGCTCTAAGAGGAGGTTTACATGAGGCAGCCACCTGGATTTCTTGATCACACTCAGCCTTATCACCTCTGTCGTCTGACAAAGGCTCTCTATGGACTGAAACAGGCGCCTCATGCCTGGCATGCTCGCCTGGCTTCAGCTTTACGCACTCATGGATTCATTCCTTCAACGGCTGATACTTCACTGTTCTTGTTTCATCGACCGAGTGTCACCATGTACCTCCTTGCATACGTGGATGATATTGTCCTCGTTAGGTCCTCTCCGGCGGCTGCTGATGCTCTTGTGATTGCGCTTGGTCGTGATTTTGCAGTTAAAGATTTGGGACAACTTCATTTCTTCCTGAATATTGAAGTTGCTCATCATTCTCGTGGTAGTTTGGCTCTCACCCAGAAGAAGTACTCTCTTGATCTTCTATGTCATGCTGGTATGCTCAAGTGCAAGAGATCGCCTACACCCATGTCCTCCACTGACAAACTTTCAACTGCTGACGGTACTTTTCTATCTCCCGAGGATGCTACCGAGTACAAGAGTATTGTTGGTGGCCTGCAGTATCTGATGATCACACGTCCCGAGCTCTCCTTTGCGGTTAACAGGGTATGCCAGTATCTTCATGCACCTACTGATGTGCACTGGTCTGCTGTGAAGCGCATATTGCGCTATGGGCGTCTCACTGTCTCCTTTGGTCTTCATCTGCTCCCCAGTTCCTCTGGAGTTCTTTCTGCATTCTCAGATGTTGATTGGGCTGGGTGTCCAGATGTCAGGCGATCTACGGGGGGACATGCAGTGTTCTTGGGGCCTAATCTGATCGCCTGGAGTGCACGCAAGCAAGCCACTGTTTCCCGCAGCAGCACAGAGGCTGAGTACAAGTCGGTTACCAATGTGACTGCTAAACTTATATGGATTGAGTCCCTACTTCGAGAGCTAGGAGTTGCTCAGCCACATCCGTCGGTCCTCTGGTGTGACAATATCGATGCTATGTTTCTGTCATCAAACCCGGTGTTCCATGCAGGGACTAAATACATTGAGATTGACTATCATTTTGTGAGGGAACGTGTCGCACATAAGCTACTACAAGTCAGGTTTATCTCTTCAAAAGATCAACTTGCAGACATCTTCACCAAGCCTCTACCTTCTTCCATGTTTGAGGTCTGTAGGCGCAATCTCAACCTCCTAAATGCTTCAGGAGTGAGTTGAGATTGATGGAGTGTGTTAGACTTCGTATTGAAGCCTTATTGTGTAATCCATAGCAATATTGTTATAGGAATTGTATGACACCATTATATATATGTGTGTGTGATAGGCCACCCAATAGAGGGTTGAGCCAGTTCCCTCAAAACCTACATTTTACACGGAGTTATGACCAAATCGACGGTGAGGTCAGTTGGAATGAGCCGAGAGATACGGGAGGATAAACTGAGCAATGAGAGAGGACCGGACGAAAAGTAAGGGCAACGTCGATGCTTGATTCATGGGAGGTCAGAGAAGGATATATTTAGGCTAGTCATAGTGGGAGTAACTTAGGTAGTAACATGACACATCTCAAGACAAATTTGCTTATGTGGGATGGAGTTAATGAGGGGCGAGATGCTTGCGGTAACATAATATGTTACCGTATTATAACACACCCCGAGGTAAAATGAGTCTATGCCTCAATTAATGAAGGCTTGTATGTTGTCATTCATATGTTACTATCCTTTATGAAGATAGTAACATGGACTAGTAACAAAAGCATGTTACTAGTCTAAGTTACTCTTCACTTTGACCAGCCTTACTGAGAGCTCACAACCATTGGATGGGAAACGAATCAATGGCTTCCGGTCAGTCTTGCTGAAATATATTGCCCACCTCCCTCCATCAGTTCAGACTTTTGGATGAGTTGGCTGGAGCATTAATTCAATATGGTATTAGAGCCAAGAGGTCTTGAGTTCAAGACTCTGCAAACGCAGTATTACCCGCCTCCCTCCATCAGTTCAGACTTTTGGATGAGTTGACTAAAGCATTATTCAATAAGTCTGATGTTTTGCCCCACGTATGATAAGAAGCGTTTCCCAAGATGATATTACTGGCCACGGAGTTGTGTTGATTTGCCGTAGGTCGAGTTCCGCCGTGGCCGCGATCACAACTGGTTTTATCGTCTCCGCTGGTGCTACGGCAGACAGGCTTGATGCCTAGCTGGCCCCATCCTACCTGGTTTCTTGCCTACGTCCCATCGCCATGTCCTCCTGCCGCACTTTTCTGTTATTTCGCATTGCGGCACTGGCCAGCGATGCACCTCCAACCACGCAGCAAGATGGCAGCTTTGCTACTAGCTACACATTAACACGCATTAATTTAATTGATTTTTTTTGGAAGGAGCAATTGATGTTCGGTGGTTGGCAGCACAGAGCGTACAAATGGGAACTAATTACGGAGGACGCGAGACATAGTGAGCAGTGGGCCTCGGTGCTTCGGTCAATTCGGTTGACCAACTATGTAGACCGAAATCACCGAACTAAATTCGGTTTCTCTATCACTAACCGAGCATAGTACCGAACAACTCGGTTTCGGTCACTTCGGCTTCGGTTCAGGTTAAATCGGTCCGGTCAATTGGTTTTCGGGTTATATGTCCACCCCTAGATACGACGGAGACGTATCATGCTCCAATGCTGCTATAGTTGGCAAGTGGAGTGCTAGTTGCTTGCTTGCTTTCTTGAGGTTTTCTTCGCATTGAGGAGCATAGCAAGTGTTGCTATAGTTGCTTCAAGTATTGGTATCTCATAAAAGAAGCCTTGCGATGCCTATGGCAACGTGAAGATGTGGTGTTGTGGGATGCGGCATGGTCGTGTGAGGCGGAAAGGCATGTGCGGGATGGATCCAGACGGGCTGGACGATCAGTTTGTGCGAAGAGAATCGCTGAGTTTGTAAGTTTGTTTGCATGTTTGCTGAGTGATGTGTTAGAGAGTCTTGTATTACTATGGTTGTTTCACACAACCTGAATGGGAGCATAGGAAATGGATCATGGTGTTAGCCCGAGGCTGTCATAGCTGTTGTATATATGCATTGCACTGAACAATAGAAAAGGTGTTGGCAGGAGAAACAATATAGCCACAATGATCACCAAAGAAGCATTTCTCGGCAAAGCCATTGTGTTCTTCGTCGGTACATCTGTTGGGGGTTATTGAGAGGCATTACTGTGAGAAGAAGGTTGCATAAAATCTCAGGGAGGAGCATAAAATCCTCTTGGAGCGTAAATTCCTTGTCGGGCGTAAAATTCAGTTTAGCGACAAGGGAGAAGAGATGGTTTGGCTAGGAGCAGCTCCAACTGAGAGCGTCCTAGCCTGTGAGGGAGACGACCATCCTCATGTGGGTGAACGGCACGTTCAATCTTGTGACATGCAGTCAACTTGCTTACAGCTAGACATGCAAAGCCGATTAGAACTAGATGACTATTGAAGGCGGAATGTTTATGAATTATGCTAGCTGAAAGATCATTTGCCACGGTGGTGCAAATCTCCGATGCATCCCGTTCTCAACACATGTCACCACTAAACTTGTGATGTTGTTCAGTGCCATCTTACACACTCCCTTTCATGTTCTCCCTATACATAAAGGAGATGAGCATGATAGAATTGCTTCAAGTGTTGGTATCTTATAGAGAGAAGCCGTGTTGTAACTTCGGACTTTAGTGTCTCACCTAGAAGTATGTATGATTTTTGTATCTCAAGAATGAATTCCGTAGTTATTTGTAGTACGGTACTACGTATGAAAGGGCACACAAGAAACAAACAAAGTATGACCATTTGTTTAGGAGGGGTAATAATACTATTACTAACATTGTTCTGGATTTGGAACATAGCTAGTGCATGTTGATGATATTGGCAAATCATATACTTATAGACATGGATTTTGATTCCCAAATAAAGTGTTACTCCCATTCACCTCATCTCAAATACGGAAACTTGATGATTTCATGACTATGAGTCCATAGACCTAAATGGATCATAATTCATAAAGCAGTCTATTTCTTCCAAGAAATCTTGATTTGTAGAGTACATTTTTTGGAGTGGAAGTAGGTCGAATACCTTAAGCTTGCGTTTGCTATGAGCACCCTCATTGAATATGTTAAATTATGAACCTCGGTGCCTCTAGTACCGTATTGGACTAGACGTAGTACATACGGTGTGGGCCTTTGCATTGGTACCGACGCATACGAGTACAACTCGTTTACTTGGCCTACAAGGACTCCTATGTGTTGCCCCTCATATATACCCATGTAGTCGCACCTAAGACGGTCTGTCGTCTCATGCTTGTAATACTCCTCCATCATAGTGATTGCGCCTTCGTGCGTCCGTGGTTTTCTCCCGCAAGGGTTTCCACATAAAAATATGTGTTTCTTGTGTCACGTTTATTCTCGTTATTATTTAACAAGTGGTATCAGAGTGGAGGTTCAGTATACGAGATTTGAGATCGAGAGAATTAGGGTTGCGTTTCTATGCGCCGCTGCTCGCGAGGCGATCCGTCCATATCGATTCCGCTGGGTTGTCTTACGAAGAAGCCGAGTTCGACAGGCGTTCTGTTTCCATCGCTATCCAAAGCAGTCACCGTACTCTGCCGCGTGCCGCCAGATGTGATTCATCCAATCGCTCCTGTCGCTGAGACCGACAGGATTTTGTGCTGCAAGCGTTGATGTCTTATCCGACTTCCGCGACTGCTCACGTGGATAAAGCAAGGCAACGGAATCAAAGCCGCAGCACCGCACGTCAAATCCACTGACCCGTCCTTGCTGCAAGTACTAGATTCAAGTCCTGAGGCAGCCACCATATACTACTCACGTGAAGGCCAAGCTGAGCTACAAGTTCAGATTAGCTTTTTCTTCAATCGCTACGTCTACCCGAAGGCTACCAAGTGCTATGGTTTTTTAGTTCTTTGCTTCGCATATTAATTCTATCAAGAAATTTTTTATTGGCTTGTACTACTTTTTGTACATAGATTTATTTATTCATGGCTTTCATGAAGTATGATTTTCCGCTGCTGGATCGTGACACAAGGTTTACCCTATGGCAAGTCAAGATGCGGGCGTTGTTGGCACAGTCCGACTATGATGAAGCACTGGATAGTTTTGGGAAGAATATAATTCAGGACTGGAGTGATGAAAAGAAAAGAATTGATTGTAAGGCTTTGTCATAAATACAACTCCATTTGCATAATAATATTTTGCAGGAATTTTTGAGCGATAAAATTGCCGCCGCTCTATGGTTAAAGCTGGAAGGGATTTGCATGACTAAAGATCTCACCAGCAAGATGCATCTGAAGCAAAAGTTCTTCCTGCACAGGTTACCCAAGGGAGGTAATGTTTTGAATCATATTTCAGAATTTAAAGAGATCATATCTGATCTAGCTGCGATGGAGGTTAAGTATGAAGAGGAAGATACTGCTTTAATGTTACTTTGTTCACTGCCAAGTTCTTATACCAATTTTAGAGACACCATATTATACAGTCGTGATACTCTCACACTTAATGAAGTTTATGAAGCTTTGAACTCTAAGGAAAAGATGAAATTAATGATGCCTCATGATGGTTCGAGTTCATCCCAAGCCAAGGGATTATCTGTTTGTGGTAGGACAAAGGAGAAGAACTCACATAATGGAAACAGAGGCAAAAGTAAAAACGGTTATAGGGGCCGGTCGCAATCCAGAGACAAGAAGTATTGCAGATATTGCAAGAGAGACGGGCATGACATCTCAGAGTGTTTCAAGTTGCGGAATAAAGAAAATAAGAAAGTTAAAAAAACAAGGTGAAAATTCTGCTAACGTTGCTCGTGATGATAGTTCTGATGATGCTCTTGTCGTGATTGCTGAATGTGCTGAGACCAATGATGAGTGGGTACTTGACACCACATGCACTTTTCATATGTGTCCACATAGAGATTGGTTTAATACTTTTGATTCCACTACTTCTGCTAGTTCCGTTTTGGGTTTTGATAATTCACCATGCAAGATTGAAGACATAGGTTCCGTTCGAATCAAAATGTTTGATGGCACAATCAGAACTTTGATAGATGTTCGGTATATTCCGAAGATGAAGAGAAATCTTATCTCTGTGAGTGCCCTTGATGCAAAGGGGTACAAGTATTCAGGTGGAGATAGTGTTTTGAAGGTCACCAAAGGCTCCCTTGTTGTGATGAAAGGTGACTTAAGTTCGACCAATGGTCTTTATTACCTTCGAGGTTTTACCGTTTTAGGTAACGCTACTCCAGTTATTTCAAAGAGTTCTGATTGTGATGCTTCTAATCTTTGGCATATGCGTCTTGGATATATGAGTGAACTTGGTTTAGGAGAGTTAAATAAGAGAGGTCTTCTTGATGGATATGAACTGGGTAAATTGAAATTTTGTGAGCATTGTATCTTCGGCAAGCACACGAGGGTGAAGTTCAACACTTCGACTCATACAACTGAAGGTATTCTTGTTTATGTCCACTCTGACTTATGGGGACCATCTCGCAAGAAGTCACTAGGTGGTGCAAGTTACATACTGACTATTATTGCTGATTATTCGAGAAAAGTTTGGCCTTATTTCTTGAACTATAAATATGAAGCATTCTCAGCATTTAAGGAGTGGAAGATTATGATTGAAAGACAAACTGAAAAGAAGGTAAAGATACTTCACACTGATAATGGTATGGAATTCTGTTCTAAGCAATTTAAGAATTATTGCTAGTCTGAAGGCATTGTCAGACATTACACCGTTCCTTATACTCCTCAACAAAACGGTGTTGCTGAGCGTATGAACATGACCATTATTTGCAGAGCCCGTTGCATGTTGTCCAATGCAGGTTTGCATAGGCGTTTTTGGGCTGAGGCCACTTCTACTGCTTGTTATCTCATTAATTGTTCACCATCTATTGCTCTTAATAAAAAAACTCCAATTGAGGTATGGTCTGGTTCACTTGCTGATTATTCACAGTTGAGAGTTTTTGGTTGCACTGCTTATGCTCATGTTGATAATGGAAAGTTGGAGCCTAGGGCCGTTAAGTGCACCTTTCTTGGTTATAAGTCTGGTGTTAAAGGTTTTAAATTGTGGAATCCTGAAACCCAGAAGGTTGTTATTAGCAGAAATATTATCTTTAAGGAAACTGCTATGTTACATGATGTTCCATCTACTAATGTTCCTGTTGAGAGTGAACAACAACCTACTGTTCAGGTGGAGCATGTTATTGAAACCGGTGATACATCTGGTAATGAAATTGTTGATGCACATGATGAACCCGTCATTGATGATGAACATGTCACTCCCACTCCAAATCAGCCTATTGTTCCACCCAGTTGGAATCTTGCACGTGATAGAGTTAGGTAGGGTATTAATAAACCTGACAGGTTAATTGAAGAGTGCAATATTGTTTCTTTTGCTTTATCTGTTGCAGAGGAAACTGAAGGTAATGTTGAGCCTTCTTCATATTCCGAGGCTATTATTTCGGGTTATAGTAATAAGTGGATGACTGCTATGCACGATGAGATGGAATCACTTGAAAAGAATGGCACTTGGGATTTAGTAAAAGTACCTAGAGAGAAGAAACCTATTCGTTGCAAGTGGGGTTTCAAGAGGAAAGAAGGTGTTTCTCCTAATGATGAGACACGATATAAAGCAAGGTTAGTTGCTAAAGGTTATAGCCAGATTCCAGGTATTAACTATAACAAACTCTTTTCTCCTGTTGTGAAGCATAGCTTATTCACACTTTACTCAGTATTGTTGCCATGCATGATCTTGAGCTTGAACAATCGGATGTTAGAACTGTATTCTTACATGGAGAATTAGAAGAGGATATTTATATGGAACAACCTGAAGGTTTTGTTATTCCTGGAAAAGAAAAGCTTGTCTGCAAGTTAAAGAAATCTCTTTATGGATTGAAGCAATGCCCTAGACAGTGGTATAAGAGATTTGACACTTTTATGCTCTCTCAAGGTTTCAAAAGGTCTAATTATGATAGTTGTGTTTATTTGAAAACTGTTAACGGTTCAACTACTTATTTGCTCCTTTGTGTTGATGATATGCTTATTGCTGCAAAGAGTATGTCAGAGATTAATGAACTAAAGAAGCAACTGAGTAATGAATTTGAGATGAATGATTTGGGTGCGGCAAAGAAAATACTTGGCATGAAAATATCCAGAGATAGACCATCTGGAAAAGTACATCTAAGTCAGAAGGGGTATATTGATAAAGTTCTTCATCGTTTTAATATGCATAATGCCAAGCCAGTAAGTACTCCATTAGCTGCACACTTTAAATTGTCATCAGCTTTATGCCCTAAGTCAGATGCAGATATTGAGTACATGTCTAGAGTTCCCTATTCAAGTGCAGTTGGTTCACTTATGTATGCCATGGTTTGTTCTCGCCCGGATTATCTTATGCATTGAGTGTTGTCAGTAGATACATGGCTAATCCCGGAAAAGAGCATTGGAAAGCAGTTCAGTGGATTTTCAGATACCTGTGAGGTACTTCTAATGCTTATTTACAGTTTGGGAAAACTGGAGATGGACTTGTTGGTTTTGTTGATTCTGATTTTGGTGGTGATTTGGATAAGATAAGACCACTCACAGGTTATGTTTTCACCATTGGTGGTTGTGCTGTGAGTTGGAGAGCAACTTTGCAGTCTATTGTGGCTTGTTCCACTACTGATGCCGAGTATATGGCTATTTCTAAGGCTTGCAAATAAGCTATCTGGTTCAGAAGTTTGTACACTGAGCTTTGTGGAGATTCATCTTGCCCTACCATATTTAGTGAGAGTCAAAGGGGAACGACTTGTGTAGAATCTGATCTTGCTGTACAAAAATAGAAAAAGACATCCTGGACCACTAGATTGGAGATCAATAGTACAGATTTAGGTGGAGGGGTCTCGGCCCACTTAATGTAGACTTTATAGAAAACCCCCTCTGATAGTTAGACATGAAATAGGACATTTTGCATTATGCACCTCAAGTTTTCGTGAAATACAACTATTTTCAGACATGAACTTTGCTGATGCCCATCTCTTAGTTTGAAACAACTAGTCTCATATAAAATCTGAGCAAATATTTACTGCACAAAATCCAGACACATTTATGTTACACCACTAACTTTTCAAGAGAGTTGAACATCTTGGTCACTAAGAAACAAGCGTATATATAACAAATATTTGAGCACATGGGATAATAAGCCATCCTGGATCAGGTAGAATCACACATACATGTCAAACTGGAAATATAGCAACCTAATGATTGAAATTGTAGCTGCTCGGCAAGCATTTCAGTACATGAGAACACATCACGAAGAGGCAAGTAGAACCACGCATACATGTCAAACTGGAAGTAGAGCAAATTAAGGACTGAAATTATCAGTGCTCAGCAAGCATTTGAGTACTTGGGTACATGAGCCATACAGATCATTTTTAGTACATGGCCGGCAAGACCAAGTGGTAAAGGCTGAAATTATCATCGCCCAACAAGCATCTTGCTGGTACAAGACTGAAAATATCTGTCGTTTTGCCTCGTGTTAGTGCTTCCTAGCAATCGAGCTTCATGCTGGGAAAGAGATGACAACCTCCATGGGCTCTTATACACTTGATCAGCTCAATCTACCTAGGTGAACACACAAGTAAATAGGGGTCAGTCAACAACATATACCAAATGGCATATCTTGAGAAGAGAGACAGTCGTTCTATATGTCCAGCTTCATTCAGCACTCCAACCTAGGAAACATAACAGAGAGAGTACAAATATTTTGTTGCAGCATAGTTCATTATTCCATTATAGACCTACGATAAATGGATTACAATTCCATGATTGGTGCACAAATGGGAACGACAAATAAGTGGCATTGAGCAATTTAAAGGGAGTTTTATCAATGCCCTGTAGATGTAAATTATTATTCAAATTTGATAGCTATAAACAACAAACTTGGTGGCATGCATTATATTATACCTTCAATAATAAGAAAACCACAACAACACAGGAAAATATAAATGAACAAGATGCCAGATAGGCTCATGTCATGGATGAAGGAATAGTACTAAATCATATACTCCTTGCTGTAGCGATACCATAGGTCCTTAAAATGGAAGGCACACATATCTCTGGTAAATTATCTATGTATGCCTAATCGTTTAAATCAACCTAGTTGAGTGGTCATAGCAAGACAAATAAGTGGTAGTCTTCGAAGCAAGAAGAAGCACAAACCTCTATTGTTTTGTCGTTTGTTTCTTAGAACATGTTCTTGCATCATGAAACACCATTTCCTTACAAATGTTGCATTTGCGCGCGACTTTTTGATGAATTCCAGGCCTTCTCTTCTCACCAGATCCACTCCTCACACCATCCCTATGCCCCTTTATTCTAGAGCATGTGCCCCTTGCATTGATATCCTTAGGTGTGAGGATGGTAACATGCTTTGGAATGATGCTCCCGATACACTACTCCTCATTTTCTTGTGTATTGCATGGTACAGCCGAAACTAGTTGGGCTAAACCCAACTCAATGCTACACAAACTATTGTGTAGGAATTCAATTCCTTCCATGGAGCGTTTGGAATTATAGTACATATTCCCTTTCTGCATAGAAATTCAAGAGTTTGGGTATGACGTACAATTTTAAATTCAGATCTGTGTTTTTTGATACAATATCAAAACTTCTTTATGAAAAAAAGAGAGCTCCCCCCTCCTATTTCATTTCTGTAAAACCAATGTGTTGCTGCAGAGAAAGGGCAAAAAAAATCTAAAGAATACAAGTGTTCGAGTTTAACACTAGAGCAAGGGAGGCTAAAGTAACCCATGTACTGGGCAAGCTAAAAAGGTATCCGACACAGCGCAAAGCAAAAGCAGTAGAAATTGAGGCCAACAACTACCATCATTACAAAACCACAACATATCAACTTGTTCCATTTGCTTCAGCTGATTGGAAAGTTGTCTAGCAGCGATCCACCAAGCTGTTGGAATTAACAAACTTGTCCATAGCGAATAGTTGTTTGTTTCCTATTGTAGTCCTAGTGATTAGATTAGGGAAGTAACTAGTTTGAAATAGATTCAGAGTTGTACAAGTCGGCTGCACGGGCGCGTATATATACATGCATCAGCATATGTATCTTTGCATGGAGAGAGAGAAAATAATAGCCACTGTGTCTCATGCGTGTGCGTTTTGGCTTGCCACTGAAGAATCGCCAGAATAGCTAGATTTGCTAGTGTATTGCTTCCTGCTAGAAACCAGTTAGCGTTTATGTACACTTGGTGCGCTGCTCATGGTAGCAATACACAATACCATAATTATGTCACAACACTAATCAACATGTTGCGTCTGAGTAAAATAAGAATCCAACAAACATAAGCATCACCCCAGAACAGATCTGCTTCTACTGTACTCAAGCTGTTGTTCATTGTTCTTCTGTTGGCAATACACAATACCCAGCAACTAAATGGACAAATTCAACAATAACAAGTAGAAAGAATAAAAAACTACAGAGATGTACTACCAATCTCATAGCTAATAAAAATTAAACATTTATATTTACCTGAAGAACGAAGAACCGTGGTGGGTTCGGAGAACTAGAAGCGGCCGGCCAGGAAGAAGGCGAGGATCCACGACCTCCGAGAGCTAGTGCTGAATCACGAGAGGGAGTGGGGGTGGGGGGTGGAGGAGGACGGTCGCGAGCTGATCTGGGAGCCTGAGAGTGGGGAGGAGGTAAGGAATCCGATCTAATCTGCCTCAAACTGCGCCACTGGCGACGAAACGGTTAGGAGCCATTGGAGAGGAGATGGATCAACATCTTTGCTGCGCGAGCCCGCCCGGCTTGGCTCAGGATTTGAGCGGCCGCCCCCGCCGCCGAGGAATTTTCGATCCTGTGCCCTCGCTGTGTAAGGATTTGGTAGAGACTACGGAGGGCAGCGAAAGCAAATTTGCTTGTAGCGCTGGACCTTTTTGTAAATTTTGTGCAAAGATCCCTCCATCCAGACCTGTGCCATCGATCTCTCATCCAACGGCCCAACATCATTTCTTCTATTTTTGTACAGCAAGCTCAGATTCTACACAAGTTGTTCCCCAGTCAAAGTGCTATATATCTTACCAAGAATCCAATGTACCATGAGAGAACAAAGCACATTGATGTCAGATATCACTATATTCGAGATGTTGTTGCTGAAGGTGATTTGAAGGTATGCAAGATAAGTACTCATGATAATCCTGCTGATATGATGACAAATCCAGTTCCGACCAATAAGTTTGAGCTTTGCTTAGGCTTAGTTGGTATTTCTCATTAGTCCTATGGACTTTGACGCACAAGGTGTTTATGCTGATTTGGATGGAGTTATTCACTTTCTTTGACTATTGGAGGGAATTTGGATCAAGTTGAAGATTGTTAAATTATGATCTAAATTCTAGTACCGTATTGGACTAGACGTAGTACATACGGTGTGGGCCTTTGCGTTGGTACCGACGCGTACGAGTACAACTCGTTTACTTGTCCTACAATGACTCCTTTGTGTTGCCCCTCATATATACCCCATGTAGTCGCACCTAAGACGGTCTGTCGTCTCGTACTTGTAATACTCCTCCATCATGGTGATTGCGCCTTCGTGCGTCCGTGGTTTTCTCCCGCAAGGGTTTTCACGTAAAAATCTGTGTATCTTGTGTCTCGTTGATTCTCGTTAGTATCTAACAGAATATTAAGTGAGAAACGTCCAAAGCAGTGTATCCCCTTTCCTCCCTTAGTCTTTTCATGAAGTTCAGTATTCAAGTTTGAGCAAAATTTAAAGTAAATAATTGAATACTGAGTGACCGAATGAGGTAAACTAAAGCAAAACAGAGTTTAAAAAACATAGGATGAAACTAGGATTTCTATCATTGGTTGTAGGCAACCCGAATGGGTTTGTGCGATATGCACAAGCACTCCTATTCCTGGCAGGACAAGGGTAGAGGCCTAAAGGTAGGACCAACATGCCAGTGTGGGAAGTGTTGTACAAGGGTTGGGTAGGCTGGTGATAGCCCGAAAACTCAAAACGGTGCCCGGGCTCGTCTGCTCTCTCTCAGCAAAAAGTTCAAAACAAATACTAGAAAAATTCAAAAAATTCCAAATTTTTTATGGTGGTAGATAATTTGACGCGTGAGGTGCGCCCCAAAATTCATCTCATTTGGACATCTGAGCAGCTCTCGGCAAAAAAGACAAATCGGGTCAAAACAGTGCGTGAACAGTGAACATTTTTACAGACCCTGATTTTGTCTTTTTTGCCGAGAGCTACTCAGATGCTCAAATGAGATGAATTTTGGGGCGCACCTCACGCATCAAATTATCTACCACCACAAAAAAAATTGATTTTTTTTTGAATTTTTCTAGTATTTTTTTTGAATTTTTTTTCTAAGCATGGGTGCAGATGAGCCCGGGTGCAGATTAGCCGCACTCGGTGATAGCCGGACTACTCTATGTGGAGTTTACTTTTGTTTTTTGCCTTGGTTGAATGTTCCAATGGATTACTAGAATAGACCCGTTTTTCTATTTAGTTATTAGGATAATGATACTTTTTTTTAGTTCAGGATGGTGCTGTTCTACTCTTATATTTTAGGTGTGTTCATTGACATGCTTGCGATTACTTTTGAATTTGTGAAAATAGGTTTTATTTTTTCATAAAAAACTCCATTTTTGCGCTAGCATGTGGTCCCCCTCAATGTATAAAGGTCGCAAGCTGGATGCAGCAATGACCTTGATGAGGCAATGCCGATGATGGCGTTAGCATTAAGCATTTCATTGGAGCTAGGTGGATTTATAGGAATGGCGTTAGCATTAAGCTTTGTTTGACGATATTTTGTCATGGTTTATCAATTAGACATATATGATAAGCTCAGAGGATTTAAAAAAAATGCAAGTGATATTGTGCAAGTAAGGAGACCTGTACGTGTATATTTTCATCAAGTATTTTGCTAGTCTCTTGACTTAATTAATTGGGCTTGACACAATCAGCCCATGACCTGGCCTAATGGCTTGTTAGCTACATAGTTGGTTAGCACGTATGTCTAAGCTAAGCTCAACACGTACATGCAACCCATGCATCAACTCACAATCGTACGCACGTGGCCGAACGACCCTGGCTGATATTGGCATGCGAGTTGGTTAGCTTTGCATCCTTATCTACCAAAAGGATTGGTACGGTCGGTTTGACGTGCACAGGAGATAAGCGAGTCACGGCGCAAGGATCGGGCCAGCCAACAGCCCCGCGGCGGCGCACTCTAATCTCTCTCGTTCATTTGCTACCCTAGAGCTTGCCTATATAAGCAGCACATACGTATCCATCAGGAGGCACGAGGAAAGGAGACGCGTCCGTGGCGGCTGCGTCGAGGAGATCAGGCAGCAGTGACGCGGCCGCGTGTGGAGGACGCGCCGGCGTAGCACCTGCCTCCTGTCCAGCTGCAGCGGCCGTGGTGTACTAGCAGGAGCTCAACGCCGGCAGCCGCGGCGGAACGCCCCCTATCGAAGAAGGTGGCAGCGCGGCGCCGAAGACGGCGTTGGCAGTGTCTGATCCTCAAGACGCGCCGGCGTGCGGCAAAGGTGACGTGGCCGTTACCACGTCCAAGCTATCATTCTTCGTGCCTGCAGGCTGCAGCTACCGAAGTTGTCCGAAGACATCATGCATGGATGTCTAACTTCTTTGCATCCATGATACGTGTATGTTCTTTTCTCCTCTCGATCTAACAGGTACAGTATATGGAGGCGACCCAGGGAGGCGAGGACGATGCCGCGGCAGCGCGCACGGCGCGTGCGCCCGGGACAGCCAAGAAACCAGAGGCTGGACGCAGGAGATGCGTGAGCCCTTGGTGGCGTGCGACGGCGCCCCCACACATGCGCCCATGTAAAGGAAGCAGCGGTGGCAGCGTGCCGGCGGCCGGAGTCAACGATGGTCGTGTCCGCAAGGCCGGGAAGTTGCGCCGCCGGCGGGGGCGCACACTTGGCCGCTTCATGTGGACTTGTCCAAGCTAGCTCCACGGAAACAACCATCACGAGACATCTCATGCGGTATATACATATATCTCGTTCTCTTGGCCCCTAATATTTCAGGTAATCGCCAAGGAGAAAAGCAGTGGGAGGAGACCTCAAGACCATCGGGAGAGTGCACCCGGAGGAGGGGGAAGCACGCACGCGTAGACGCCGCCGCCCTGCACATCCACGCATGGCCAGAGAGGGAGAACCCTCGCCGCAAGGCTGCCCATCCATCCACTCGCGAGCGCTCGTACTCATCCATCACGCTGCACCTCATCCACCATAACTCACGTACGCAAGTATCCATCACGCGCATCTCCAACGTCCATCCATTCACCACCAGCGCCCACACCCATCCATCACACATCTACGCGGCCACGCAGCCGGCAGAAGACCAGATCGCATCGACGGGCCAACGCAGCCGGGCAAGAACACCGGCGCCAGCGACATGAACACCAAGCTCACGTTTCCGAAGGGTGAGATTTTGATCTAATACATCTATTTTCTTCTGTCTCCTCTCTAGCATGCATGCGCTACGCGGAGAGTATGTGCCAGTCACCGGAGATGACGCTCGTGTAATCCCGTCGCCGCCGCCGGAGATGACTGCACCGAAACAGCAAACCGACACCGTCGGAAATCGTCTACGCCAAGCCTTTTATTTTCAGGTGTCATGTTCTTGGTTGGAGATGACTCGGGAGCTGCCGGAGCTCGCCAACGACGCGGCCCAACCGCAAGCCCGGGCTCTCTACCATGGCGCCTTCATGGCGCTCGGCAAATAGCCCATGGTGTACAGGTCGCGACGCACAGATTGCAACGAACAGGGCCACTGCGAACAGGTTCATGGCGAAGGATACACAAGCGTACATGATTTGCACCACGTTTCTTAGAGGAGACGGTGTGGCGGAATCCATTACAAGAAATATGTCAACTAGTGACCTTCTGTCAGTGACCCTAAAAGATTTGGTCATAGATCTGTGATCATTTGAGACCAATTGGTCAAAAGCTGTTCGGGGGGCTCCAAACCCTAAACCATTGCGACCATTTTGGTCAGAAAGGTCACAATTTCCTTACACGAAATGGTCATAAAGCAAACAGTGCTGGTCCGCTGCCTTATTTCTAGTTGTTAATGTTGGGGAACGTTGCAGAAAACAAAAATTTTCCTACGGTTTCACCAAGATCAATCTATGAGTTAATCTAGCAACGAGAGATAGGAGTGCATCTACATACCCTTGTAGATCGAGCGGAAGCGTTCAAGAGAACGGGGTTGAGGGAGTCGTACTCGTCGTGATCCAAATCACCGGAGATCATAGCGCCGAACAGACGGCACCTCCGCGTTCAACACACGTACGGTCAGCGTGACGTCTCCTCCTTCTTGATCCAGCAAGGGGGAAGGAGAGGTTGATGAAGATCCAGCAGCACGACGGCGTGGTGGTGGATGCAGCAGGGATCCCGGCAGGGCTTCGCCAAGCGTCTACGGGAGGGAAAGGTGTAGCAAGGGGGAAGGGAGGCGCCAAGTGCAAGGGTGCGGCTGCCCTCCCTCCCCCCTCTATATATAGGGTCCCCAGGGGGGCGCCGGCCCTACGAGATGGGATCTCCTAGGGGGAGGGGGCAAGGGGGATGCCTTGCCCCCCAAGGCAAGTGGAGGCGCCCCCTCCCCTAGGGTTCCCAACCCTAGGCGCAGGGGGGGGCCCAAGGGGGGGCGCACCAGCCCACCAGGGGTTGGTTCCTCTCCCACTTCAGCCCATGGGGCCCTCCGGGATGGGTGGCCCTACCCAGTGGATCCCCGGGACCCTTCCGGTGGTCCCGATACAATAATGGTGACCCCCGAAACTTTCCCGATGGCCGAAACTCGACTTCCCATATATAATTCTTTACCTTCGGACCATTCCGGAACTCCTCGTGACGTCCGGGATCTCATCCGGGACTCCGAACAACTTTCGGTTTGCTGCATACTAATATCTCTATAACCCTAACGTCACCGAACCTTAAGTGTGTAGACCCTACGGGTTCGGGAGACACGTAGACATGACTGAGACGGCTCTCCGGTCAATAACCAACAGTGGGATCTGGATACCCATGTTGGCTCCCACATGCTCCTTGATGATCTCATCGGATGAACCATGATGTCGAGGATTCAAGCAACCCCGTATACAACCCTTTGTCAATCGGTATGTTACTTGCCCGAGATTCGATCGTCGGTATCCCAATACCTCGTTCAATCTCGTTACCGGCAAGTCACTTTACTCGTATCGTAATGCATGATCCCGTGACCAGACACTTGGTCACTTTGAGCTCATGATGATGATGCATTACCGAGTGGGCCCAGAGATACCTACCGTCATACGGAGTGACAAATCCTAGTCTCGATCCGTGTCAACCCAACAGATACTTTCGAAGATACCCGTAGTATACCTTTATAGTCACCCAAGCCGCCGCGCGCAAGACCTGGGCGAACCAAAGCCGGTTCAGGCCAACCTCTGCCTCCGTGCGCAGATCTGGCGTGCGAGAGACCGCACCGCAGCGCAAAGGAAAGCCAAGGTGGCACCAAAACAGGTCGGCCTGCACCGCTGCAGGCCGAAACTGGGCGGAACCAAGCCAAAACCTACGCACTCGCACCGCCGCGCGCAAGGACCGGACTTCCGAGCTGGAATTGGTCAGCGCGGTCTTCCTCTAGCACCGAAAGGCTGGACGATGCCCCTGCTCCGAGAGCCGGACGTGGACACGCTTCCTAGGGAACCCACCCACATCCACCAGCATCACCACCACCAGGCGCTGTTGGTCGGCGAGATCTGATCGCAGACCCGCTAGAACCCAGATCTGGCCCGGCCACCGCGAGCCTCTCACTGCCATGACGCCCCACCACCTCGCGCCGTGCGAGCACCTCCAGATCGGGCCAGGGACGACGAGAGCGACCCCAGGCGCCACTGGAGCCACCCGCAAGGCCGAGTTGAGATAACACTGGCCGGTGCTTTTGGCCCGAGAGGAATCAGCTTAGATCAACGTGCATACGTAAGCTAGTTGTCTGCTTTGCTTTTGCTGCGCCCATGCATCGACATGTAATCGTATCTACTACGAGCGAACCACATCAAGCCAGCGCTGCAAGCCCACTCTCGCAGGAAAGTCGCGTTGCCACCGTCAACCAGGATGGCACCTGGACGATTTCGCCATTGGCAAAGTCAGACAGGCATATGTCGCAGCCGGCATGCACACTGCTGCTGCTCTGCTTGTGCGCCCGACGTAAGTGGCGACGGGGAGCGCGATGAGACCTGGTAGCGCGCAACCTTTCCTGGCTCTCACTTTTTTCTTCTGTACAGTGTATACCATAATACTACACCACGTCGGCAGATAACCACAAAAAACAGCACGAGTGACTAAACTTATCCGGTTTTAAAAGTAGAAGGACTAAGTTTTGCTGGTTTTGGAATTATGGGATCAGTTGTCTACTTAAAAAAAGTTGAGGGATGAAAAATATAGTTTTCCCAAAAAAGAATGACAAGCCAATTGTGCTATGACCAAACTTGGTCTTGAGCACCCGTAGTTTGCTACAACACTGATAGCCGACACTCAACACTGATAGATGACCCCTCCCCGGCTTGCTCGCCGTTGTCCATCTGGGACTGCGGCACTCTCGTCCGCTACGGCCGTGTGTGCGACGGGGCCTCGGCCGCTTGACTACGGGACTTCAAAGAAGAGTCCTCCCTTGGGTTTGTAACAATACGAAGGAAGATGTAAGTTTCAGAAAGTTCAGAAAAAGTGGATTTTTTTCCATCGGTCATGAATCCTCTCAGTACCTCTTTGATTCGCAGGAATGTCAAAACGCATGAAGGAATAGAGTAGTATACATGATTCGAGTGCCTTGTCTTTTTTTTTTTCATTCCTATATAGGCTTAGGTCCTCTTTGATTCGCAGGATTATAAAACCGCATGTAGAAATGAAGAAGTATAGAATTGCAACGGTAGGTGCCGGTCGACCAGCCTAAATATTCGGCCAGTCGTACCCCAAGCGTGGTACCTTCAGTTCTGAAAAGGAGCTTCGCAGATACGAAGAAGACTCGCCTGTGTCGATAGTACGTGCTGACAAGTGTTCCTCCGAGTAGGTGAGGCAAGCAAAGGGAAACGTGGATGCTTCATTCACGGGAGGTCATAAAATGAAGCATTTCCCAAGATGATATTACTAGCCACGGAGTTGTGTTGATTTGCCGTAGGTCGAGTTCCGCCATGGCCGCGATCACAACTGGTTTATCGTCTCGGCTAGTGCTACGGCAGACAGGCTTGATGCCTAGCTGGCCCCATCCTTCCTGGTTTCTTGCCTACGTCCCATCGCCATGTCCTCCTGCCGCACTTTTCTGTTATTTCACACTGGGGCACGGGCCAGCGATGCACCTCCAACCCCGCAGCAAGATAGCAGCTTTGCTACTAGCTACCACAGCTACCTAGCAGCTCATGATGGTCTCGCAACAAGTCGGTACTCCAACACGGTACATATAGGCACTTGGTTACACATTGACATCGCTTGTTTACCTGTTTGGGTAGCTAGTTTTTCAGTATTTTCTCTGGCACTTGTTTCTGATGTATCTCATTCCCATCATATTTGTCGCCACTAAATCGTCAATGCCGTCCATCACGCTCGACCAACCCCTCGCCTGTTCTATTGACATACATTTCAAGGTTTCTTCATGTGTTGGTCTCGTATAAAAGGAGTGGCGTAGTGGCCTGGCACTTTAGTGTCTCACCAACAAGGCAACAAGCAAGGACGATTGTTTATCTCGTCAATGATGAATCTTGAAGGTACATCGTACTTCGTAGGAAGAGGGAAAAGATAAAAACAAATCTAGCTACTTATTTAGCAGGCGCAACATGAAGGCATATCATTTAGAAATATATCAGATCAGCTCCATATAGAACTGAATTTCGGGTCTCGATTCAGCAAGCTATTTAAAACATGAAGCCAGTGCCCCTGCCGATCTTGCAGGTGACCTCATTGAACGTAGATAGGACATGTATTTATTGGCGTAGATTCCAACTTCAAAACAACCGTCTCCCACATGCACCCGTTCAACCCCATGTAAGAAATGGGAACTTGCGGACCATGCGGCTCTGAGTTCTTCAGTCCAAACAAATCAGAGTGGCAAAATTGGCATACATCTTTATTAAAATATTTTTGATAACTGAAAAATAAATTTGTCTCGGCTTCTACATGATAGGACACACATAACAGAGAAAAGCATACCAGATCGGATCGAATCCGATGCAAAAGTTCTTGTCACAGACCCCGTTGGGGAAAAGTGGCACCACCACCGACCCGCTTGACGGCGGCGCGCTCTCCTTCGGGAGCTCGCGCGCGCCGGCAAGGGGGGCTGTAGGGGCGCCGCCGCGGCATGAAGGACCGCCGCCGTCGCGTAGCAGGGGGAGTAGAGGAGATCGATCTCTCTCTCTGTCTAAGGAGGCGGTGGATCAGAGAAAGAAAGAGAGGGAGGGGGAAGGGCTCGCGCGGCGAGGTGGCTGTCCGTCGTCGCCGTCCCCGTCGACAGAAGAGAGCACGGAGAGAGTCGAAGAGATGAAAGAAAGAAGGGGAAGGGACAGATCAGGCGAGGCGCGGCGCGGTGGCCGCTGCCGCCGCCGCCGGCTGCCAGGCCGGGCGGCCGGGGCGCAGCCCCGTGCTTCCGCCGTCAGGGGAGAGAGACAGGAGCGACGAGGTCAAAACGAAGATGGAAAAGAGTTTTCGGTCGGGGGATCGGGCTCTCCCGTTTTGATCCACCGAAAATGACGCTCGTCCGTTCGATCAGATTAAATGGCTGGGATTAAAACCCTAGCTCAGCTCTGGGCCACTGGGCCGAAAGCGCTGGGGGAAGCTAGGCCATTGCACCAGGCCGCAACCGCCAGCACCAACAGGACGTGGCGCCCGCAGGCCGTGGGCAGCGAGCCGTGCGCGCGCTGAGCCGAGGTCGGCTGGCTGGGCTGCTGTTTTTTCTGTTTTGTTTTTGCTTTTCTTGTCCATTTTTGGGCGAATTGCAGTACAGTTTTATTCAAGGAATATTTTTGTTTAGAAAATATAAAAGTAAAAAGAAAAAGTTTCTGAAAATGAAAATAGAAAATTTTCAGAATAAGAAATGTCCATGAACTTTTACAAAGAAAATAATAATGTTCATGAATGTTTATTTTGGTCAAAGAAAAGTTTATGTAAAGAATAAAAAGTTCATGAATTTTTATTCATGTTTTTCGCTGCGTAAATAATTAATAGTGCTCTTTTAAAATAAAAGTTTAGATAGAATTAAATTTAAAGAGCACATTGAAGTGTTTATTAAAATGAATATGATTATGTTATTTTTATGACCAACGTTCTTAATAACATGATCATGTTTTATTATTGAAACTAAAGGTGTATTTATTTCTATTTTTGTTCAACGATGATATAGTTTTAATTGCATAAACAGTAAAGGCCTATGCGGGCGGGTGCATATTGACCATGGGTCAATTTTGCGGCTGGGCCGCATGCACAAAGTACACCTTGTCAGTCAAAGTATATTCTTTCAGAAGCATATTTTTGATGAATTATTGATCTCTACTCAAATTGAGCCAACGAGATATTTGTTTAGAGATTACAAAAGTAACACAAATGCTTCTGAATAGTATGTTTTTTTTCATGATCTAAAGATGATATAATTATGATGAGTACAGATGAGTTTTTCCCTGTGTGGGGAAACAACTTTTAAGCTTAAAGTTCATAAAGGCTTCCGCTGTTTTAAGTGAAAGAAAAGTTGAGCATTAGTTTGTTCTTATAGTTAAATCCATAAAGATGAGAAATTCTCAAAAAAGAGAATTTTAAAATTAATTATAATGTTGTCGTTTAATGATCATAGCTGATGATGACAACATTATTATATGATATTCGCAAATCCTGTTTCTGCCCAACGGTGATCTAGGATTCAAAGTACAAGAATATCGTATGTTTTAATTTGACCAATGTTAAATTAGAACACAATATTTTTCCTGGAAGAGAGAACTTTTGCAAACAACAGTTGATTTTCGTCAATGCTATAGTTAAAGTTTTAGTACTTACTCGGCTGCACTGCTGATGTTAAGAAAGAAAGATTGAGCGTTGTTCTGATTTTTTCTCGGTACGATAAAAGAGAAAAGGGAACGAATATGTTCCGGAAATGAGTTATCATTTCTCTCTCTCTAAAGTTTTCATGATGTTTCAGTTTGTTATTTTTTCTGATTAAATTGGAACCAACGAGAAAATTTAATCGGAAAAATAAAGTATAAGTGCATGTTTTTTTAAGTCATTATGACTAAAGGTAATCAACATATTGTCCTTCAATAGTGATTGAAATAAATAACACGCATGTTCAATTTGACCAACGTTGAATTAAATATGTGCGTTATCAGTGCATTGATTGTTAACAATGCATTTAAAGTTTAATACCGCATGTCAGAAAAGTTTTGGCACTTGTGTCATTCATAACTTTGCATGGCAAAGAAAGTTTTTGCGATGACTCATGTACTACTTCAGTATCACATAAAAGTGAAGAAGTCTGGGGGAGCTTTTAAAGCTATCCAAACAAATCCCATGCATTTCCATAGTGTCATGCTGGACAGTGACTTCGAAAGAGCCGAAGGACAAAATAAAGTTATATACGAACAAAAGTCAAGATTGCAAGCATAACTTGCAAAAGTGTACCAGTATCAAGAACTCTGATGAGTTCTTGAAAGTGCAACAGAATAAAGAACTCTGATGAGTTCTTGAGGGGAATGAGGAAATAGTACTCCCATTTTTCTTGCATGACTTGATCATGTGACCACACCAAGTAATAAAAGACTCCTCATTCACAAGTGTTACAAATAGTTTCGAAATTATGGCAGTAAAGTAGTTTGTGCCATATTTCGAGGGGGAGAAAGATTAGGAAGATAAGAAATTCTCCTCAAAATTAAATACGATGCATACAATGTATGTTTAAAGTAAGAATGATCTATTAAAGAAGAATATGATCGAAAAGGGAGTACATCGCTCATATCATTGATACCCCAAATCAAATAAACCCAAACGGAAGCTAGTAAAATACCATCTTTACAATAGATGGGATAATCTGGGGAGTAAAGTATGTTGAGAACTAGAGCTTGAAGAGAAGTGGGACCATATGTTCACTTCAAATGATTCAAGCACAACAATTGTCTCGGCGTTGTATGAACGACAGAAGTTGAGATGACAACATATGTTCAACACCCGTCGTTAACTCTTCAAAAGAAAATAAAGTCAAGGGAACTCTGTAGTATCAACCGTCTCTTGGCAATGAAAAATAGAAACAACCCCAGATAGAAAATAAAGTGATTCCGCCTCTTTTGGTGAAGCCATGAGTGGCGCTCATTCGTCGAAATGGCAAGAACCATGGAAGACGCCATGAGACCTAGAAATTCCTACTCGTTTTGGAACAAAGAATAAGTTCCCAACGGAGCCAAAACAGTAGGCTATAATGGGTCTACAAGATTAAAATGTGACTCCAGAAGGAATATGAAAAGCCACTAAGCACAACTTGTGGCAAAAAGCTTTCTGCAAAGAAAAGATAAGTGATAATGAGACATTATATGCAGTCTCATAAAAGGATTATCTTAGAATCACAATGGCATTAGTGGCATACTAATATTTTGGAATTGCATCAGTTAGATGTAGAAACAACATCTCCCAAACGGAGATTTGTATGAGAAAACCCTTACACAACACAACCCAAGGGTTTTGTTGTGAAAAGAAAGAAAAATATGGGATGCCACATGAAGAAATCCACTTATGGATCAAAGCACGCCACTGAACAGTGGCATCTAAAGATTAAAGAGGACGAAGAGAAGTTTTGGGTTTTAAGGAAGGTCAGGATGAAAAATTGAATATTTGCAAAGTTCAAAGATGGGAAATACTTTTTCCGCTTTTGACGTGTAGATAATGTACTACTTACTAGTAGTGATGTTCAATCTACCGTTGAAGAAAAAGAAGATTATTTGTGACATCAAGTCATGATCACAGTAATCTCAGTGAAGGTCTATTCACTCAAATAATGGAAATTCACCAGGATAAAAGAAGAGGGGTATTAGGATTATTGCAAAAAGCATACTTAGAAAAGGATTCTAATGAGATATAGTATGCATGCGAGTAAGCTTACGCCTGTCTTATAGTCAAGGGTAATAGTTTGGGAATATTAAGTATTCCAGGAACCAATATGAGACCGATCAAAAGAAAGAGGTTCCATGTGCTTCAGCTATTGGAAGCAAAATCAGTGCTATTTACCTTGACATAGCTCAATTATCCGGGAAATTTTTGGCAGAAGTCCAGTCCAGCAATAGATCACTGGAATGGAGTTAAAGAACGTTTTGCAATCTTACAAAGTATTGTAAGCCTCATGCTAAATAAGGAAGGGACACATACTCTCAAAAGGGTTGTGAGTAAAGGAACTAAGTTTTGGCGGGATGTTTAGTGAAGCCCACACTAGTAGCTAAACACTCGTACCTTTGGAGTTTTATTGTGGAAAAGTTCCAAAAGCAAAATAGTTGCGGTGTCATGAGTTATGTATACCGCAAAGTATAGCATGATATGAGGCTACAGGACAGGCTAAGTGGTTAAAGAAAACCTTACCCGGAATTGATGATGATATGCAACAGCAATATATCTTCAAGTATTTTATCTCCTACGTCAACATGTCAGGTGTACTGCCAAACAAATTGACAAAGAGTTACATCTTGCGAAGGAGAAAATCCAGAATCATATGATAGCACTAACGGTGTAAGTACCAAACAAATGCTTACAGATCTGCTTATCAAAGGCCTACCACCCAGCGTGTTAAGAGAACATGCAGTCGACATGGGAATTATGGGAGGTCTATGATTTCTGGATTGCTAAAGGGCCCAAAGAAAGGTTAAGGTCTTGTTTCAATACAGAAAGATGCATTGTGGCTGTTAATCTGACGGTAACTGATAACTGTTATGACGAGGCACGCCCTACGTATTGATCTGCACTGAGACAAGGACCAAGAGCAAATCAAGAGAAAGTCAAAAGAGTTACGTCAAAGTGTGAAGTTAAAAGTATAAGGTGAGATCAAGGGGGAGAATGTTAGTGTTGATCTCCTGTTAGTTGGCCCAACGGCCAACTGGATCCTTGACTCAGTCCTGATCAGGGACACTCAACTCGACTGGGTTGCGGGCCCCTGTTGCACAGCTCCATATAAGGGAGGTGGGGGCCACGAGTGCATCAGACCAAGAATAGTTCGCACGCCACCTGCCCAGCCTACTGATCGAGGCGGAGCTGACAGCGATGAGAAGCTCCACCACCGCCACTCACGCACTTCACGACCTCTACACCGACCGTCGCTGCCCGTGCGCAGACCTTCATCGACGAACCAACGATGGCCGGAACGCTAAGGTATACACACAAACAGATCATAGATAGTTTAATCTACTCCGAAACCTTAGCCTAGTCGATCCCATGATTACAACACTTTGCAGTAGAGCCTACTCATTTGTGGCGTACCTCCAACTTCATATCCTACCCAACGGTAGCGGCCACTTGCTAGGCGCAAGCACAGGGACGAGTTTGAAGCACTCGGCAATGGTCTAAGGAGTTGGCCCTGTGTCTAGCGTCATCTGCTTAGCCTACTTGGTGCCACCTATCTTTTTTTTTCTTTGGGCTTATGCGTAATGATCTATATAAAATCACATAATAAAGGTACATAACCACAAGGAGCAACTTTATCTTTAGCCATCTTCGTATCACCAACACACTCAATAATCCTTTTTTTCTTCCGATAAACACATAAGTTATTGAATCTTGAGTGGGGCGATACAAACTTATGATCCTATAGTGAGCACTAAATGAACCATGGGAATTACCTATCAAGTAATAGCTAAATGATGAAGATGATCTCAGATGTCCGTATTAATAGTATGCAGCAGTCTTGTTTTTGGATGCTTGAGGCCTCCATAGCTCCTCGTTTCTTGTCATTGTTAAAAAAAAGTAACGAGAGTACGGCAAAGGCCTACCTTAACTTTATAGAAGATAATGAAATATTTACAAGAGATTACAATGCGGCGTCCACTTCACAAAAGTGTACGCCCTCCCGAACTCCGGTATAAGCCTATGGGACTACTCACAAAAGTGTAACACTCCACTCCTACTAGCTAACTCCCATAGTTTTCGCTATCTGAAGATGCATTCCACAGTGCCTAGCTCGTTCGTGATGCCACTCCTACTGAACACTCTATCGTTCCTCTGCTTCCATAAACATCAGCAAATGAGCATAATGAATGAGTCGAAGTCCTTCCGCATGGTCTTCTGCACTATCTTCTGGGCTGTCATCCACCAAGCTTGCAATGGAGCATTGCCGTCCGGCAGCAGGGCAAGGTCAATCCCTGTCTTAGCAAAGCAAAGATACCACACCTGCCTAGCGAACACGCATTGTGTCAAAATGTGGTCCACCGTGTCTTCCTCTTAATCATAGAAAAATCATGGCGAGGTTGCATCTTGTAAGCCATGTCGAGCTCTCCTATCCGATGTCCACAACCTGTACTGAAGTGCTAGCCACATAAAGATTTGGCAAGCGAGTGGTGCTTTGCTCTTCCATATTGCTGCCGCTGGCTGGAACTTGATACTTCCTTCACACATCATCCTGTATGCCGAAGAGGCCGTGTATGTGCCTGACTCGGTCCAGGCCCAGTACAACGCGTCCTCCGAACCCTGGTGGAGTTGGATGCCCACAAGCGTCTCCCAGAGCCTTATGAACTGCGCCAAGTCATCGGTGTTCATGTCCCCCACTATATCATTCATCCAGGCGTGGAGATACAACCCGTCCTTTGCCGATCGCGTGTTGATCATACGAGTTTTGACCTTGGGAAGTAAGTTAGGTGCCAGTTCCTTTACTGTCTCCCCTCCAATCCATCTATCCTTCCAAAAGAGTATCTTCTCGCCATCTCCTATGCACCAGTTTACCAGGCTTTGAGACACCGTTGATGCCTCCTTATCCACAATCTCTTGTAGACTCTGCCAAGGCTTATCGTCGTCCGTTCTCTTCAGCCATTCACAACGCAACCAGAGTGCAATCCCTTGTTTATGCAGATCAATGATGCCCAGCCCACCAAGATTTTTGGTCCTGCATACCAGCTGCCATGCTACCATGCACTTCCCTCCTACTACCTCATCCGTGCCAGCCCAAAAAAGGGATCTGCATCCTTTGTCAATCCTGTCCAGCGCCCATTTGGGGGCATCAGCTATGATCAAGTGGTGCGTGGGCCTCGCCTGCATGACTTGATTCACCAAGATGAGTCTACCCGACCTGGTCACCAGCCCTCTCTGCCAGCCTGGGAGAATTTTAAGCGTTGCGTCCACAATGGGCTGCCAATCTTATCGGGTGAGCTGTCTAATGCCAAGCTGCAACCCGAGGTATTTGCAAGGGAACTTGTCGATCTTCCATGGCAAGGTGTTCCAAAGAAGCTGCTCATCCCTCTCTTCTCCTCTGATCAGGATGACTGAGGATTTTGCATAGTTCACACGCAAGCCCGAAGCCTCACCAAAAATCGGTAACACCTCCTGAACAAAGCTCATGTCAGTTGCATTCGGCTTTGCAAAGAAAACGATGTCATCAGCGTATAGCGACAGCCTCTGTGTAGGATCACATCCATTAATCTTGCTAAGCAGCCGGGCATCAGTGGCTTTGATGATGATTGCAGTAAGCGCATCCATGGCTATCACGAATAGTAATGGTGAGAGCGATTCTCCATGTCTCAGCCCACATGCGTGCCTGAACTTCTCACGGGCCATGCCATTGACTACCACACGGGAACTCGCAGTGTGGAGCAACGTCGCAACCCAAGACAACCAACACTCAGAGAATCCTTTGGCATGTAACACCTCAAACAGGAACGGCCAGGACAGCGAGTCAAATGCTCTAGATATATGCAGTTTGAGGAGCACCCCTTTAGCCTTTCTTTTGCGCAATCTTCGTGCCATCTTCCTAACCAAGATGAAATTGTCATGTATGTTGTGCCCCTTGATGAAGGCCGATCGTTCACGTTGATGAGCTCCGGCATGCGTAGGCTCAGCCTAGTTGCCAGCAACTTGGATGCAATCTTCTGAATGTTGTGAACCAGACATATTGGCCGGAAATCTCTCACAGAGCACGCCTCTGGGCACTTAGGGATAAGCGTGATGAGCGCCTGGTTGAGCCTTCCGAACCCTCTTCCGTTATTAAGAAACAAGTTGTGCAAAGCAGCCATGACATCCCCTTTTACAATAGGCCACGCTTTTTGGAAGAATATGCCGATGAACCCATCCGGCCCCGGCGCCCTGTTCGAGGGCATCTCTTTGATCACCTTCCAAACTTCCTCATCCTGGAATAACATGTCCTACTCCGAGAGATCGATATGATGGATGTTCAAGAACTCCAGGTTTAGTGTATGCTCTCGTGCCGATGCCTTTCCGAATAGCTCCTGGAACGCCAAGTAAAAGGCCTCCTCCTTCCCCTTTTGATCTGTCACCACCTGACCGTCCACATGTAATGCAGGAATGAAATTCTTGGCCTTCCTCCCATTCGCTATCAGATGGAACAATTTGGTATTTGCATCCCCATCCCTTAGGTACCTGATCCTAGATCGCTGTCTGGCGATCGTTCTCTCCAGCGACGCCAACCCTAGCACCAGATGCTTTAGCGTGCATCTCAGCCATCTCTCTCCATCCGATAGCCTCCTGAACTCCTGTGTGCAATCAAATCTCAGAATGACCAGGTTGGAGCAAGCGATCTGAAGCTTGATATTACCCGTCTTCCTCTGACCCCATGCAGTGAGGTGTCTAGCAGTGTTCCGGAGTAGCACATCTAGCCTATAGGATCCGTCATCTCCTCAGCACAAACCCAAGCCTCCTTTACTGCGTCCATGAAGCCCTCCAACTTGACCCAGAACATCTCAAATCTGAACCTCTTCTTCGACTGCATGTGCTCCTCAAGCGCCAGGAAAAGCAGGCAGTGATTAGACACCGAAGTTGACAAGGCCTGCAACAAGCAATCCGGGTGGTCCAACTCCTAGTCCACCGAAACAAAGGCTCTATCAGTCTTAGTGAGTGTAGGTGATTGCCTCTCACTACTCCACATGTATTTTCTCCCATGCAAAAACAGCCCCTTGAGTGCATTGTCGTCCATGAACCGTTTGAACTTCCCATCATTCTACGGTCAATCCGGTTGTTGCTTTTGTCAGAGGCATTGAGAATTAGGTTAAAGTCTCCTTTTGCCAGCCACGGCCCCGGGCATGGAAGCCTCCGAGCAGATAGATCCTCCAGAAACTGAATTTTATGCTCGTCATCCTGAGGTCCGTATACCACCAAGAGCCGCCAGCTGGGCCCGTCGATCGGTGTGACATAACCTAATTCTCAATGTTACTACGGCAGACACGTCACCATCTTGGTGCCTAGCTTGCGCCCCAAGCTTCTAGGCTTCTCACCTACGGCTCACCACTGAATCCTTGAGGTCAGTAGTTATGTTAGCTCACACAGTTGCATCCTACATGAGCCAATGGTTCTCCTAGAAAGCGATCAACTTTGCTACCAGCTATCACAACTACGTATGAGCATTGAGTGTATCGTAACAAGTTGGTACTCAAGGCCAATGCAAAGTGCGACCGTATGACAACATGTTTATCTATTTGGCTAGCTGTAAAAGGGAGATTATCTTTGGCCCAATTTTTTGATGTATCTCATTCCCATGATTTGTCGCCACTAAATCATCAACGCTGCCCATCACCGTTGATCAACCGATCCTGCCTCGTATGTTCAAGTGTTTGTCTCATATAAAAGGAGTGGCACAGTGAGGTGGCTCTTTATTGTCTCACCAACAAGCAAGGACCATTATTTATCTCATCCATTAGTCAATTTTGAAGTTAAGCTAGCTGTACTTTCTAGAGAGAGGGCAAAGATCAAAAGAAATCGAGGATGGTGCTTTGGTGCCCAGGCTCATATGCACATGATATCTTGGTCCTTGATTGTTACACTGGGATTCGGAAATAGGACATGATGTGACAGGCCCAGCGCGTGGAAAATTTGGATACTAGTCTGCATGTGTGAATAGTGCGTTACTGAGGGTCCGTCGTCCAACACGGGTGTTAGATTTGAACGAGGGGGTGGACGGCGCCGTCCATGAAGATAGATGTCATGGAGGGCTTGATCAATGATGATGCGACGAAATCTGTTCTTCGTATTGACGCGAGTGTTATTTTTGTCCAAGGCCGGGGCAATCACGTTGAAGTCACTGCGAATGAGCCAAGAGCCGGCTAATTAGACTGCAGGTCTTGGAGCTCAAAGCTAGACTCCAACTTCTCATCATCTCCTTACGGGCCATAGATGCCAATAATGCACCAAGAGTTAGCAACCGAAGTGTCTGAAATGACGGCTGAGACGTGGTGATCACTGATAGTGGGGTTGGATAGGGATACAGAAGAACGTCGCCATGCCAACAAAATCCCTCCCCGGGTGTCATTCAGGAGAAAGTAGAAGTCTTCAAATTTGTTGAAGCATATATGCATAGCCCAACATTCCTCATCAGTTTGAGCTTTTGGGTGAACTGGCTAATGTATGCACTTCTACATGATATCAGAGCCATTAAATTGCAGTCAACTTTGGCTCCACGTTTAGACTCGAGGGAGCCACACGTGAGGGGAGTGTTGAAGTATAAATGCATAATCCACCTTTCCCCATCAGCTTTAGCTTTTGGATGAATTGGATGGTGTATACAGTTCTACCAAATTGGTTGCCGATGGTTTCAAAGACAATAGCAGACGGGACCAAAGCCAATTTAGTTTCTTGAAGGCAAACAATACACGGGGAAGTAGAGGAGATGCCGCTTCGAACAGCAGTGGGCTTGGCCCTATAGATTAGGCTGCACATTCCAGAATATGATCTTTAGGTCGTCGTCGATGGGAAATGAATAGTAGGCGTTGAGAACATGCAGATCAACGCTCATGCCGCGGCCATGCAATCCTGGGCCAGAAGGGAGGTGAGGCCGTCAAGAGTGCCCTCGGTAACTTGCCAATCGTAAAAGTCAGCAAAGGCAAGCACGACATCTGCAGCGAGAGGTCTTTCGGATAGCTTTATGTACTTGTCCAGGACGGAAGCAAAGACGGGCTCGTCGTCTTCGAGGAGGCCTAGGCAACGTAGGAGAACACGCTTCGCCTTGCTTGGTACTTTTTTGTATCCTATTAGTTTGATAGTAAATATTGTTGCAGTGCCTCCATGTTTACATGTAACCAACTTCGAAGTAGAGCCAACTCACTTTTGTTGTACCTCCAACTTCATAACCAGTAGTGGCGGACACTCACTAGACGCAAGTACATGGACGAGTTTGAAGCACTCGACACTGGTTTATAGGAGTTGGCCAAGAGTCTAGCGTAGTCTGCTTAGCCTACTTGCTTTCACTTGTCTTCTTTTTCTTTGGGCTTATTTGTAATGATCTATATAAATTCTCATAATAAAGTACATGAACACAAGGAGCAACTTTATGGTTTTGCCATCTTAATTTGTCACCACACACTCTGTAATCCCTTTGTGATTGAGCGACCTTAATTTTTCACTATTGATTCTTTTCCAATAAAGAGGGATGTTATTGATTGTTGACATGGGAGTATACCTGGCCATACCTCGGGCCGGGCCGCGCTTCGGGCCGGGCCTAGCCAAGCCCGACGCAAAAAACCCAGGCCCAGGCCCGGCCCGGCCCGACCAACGGGCCTGTTTTTTGGGCCCGAGCCCGGCCCGAACACCTAAAAGCCCGTCGGGCTTCGGGCCGGCCCGACCCGACCTTCAGGAAAGCGCAAAAATGACGGGCCCGGGCCCGGCCCGGCCCGACCTTCGGGCTCAAAATCTAGGCCCGAGCCCGGCCCGGGGGCGGCGTCGGGCCGGGCCGGCCGGGCCGGGCTTCCCATGGCCAGGTATACATGGGAGCGATACAAACGTCAACACTTTACACCTGACCACTGTTTTTTGATAAAGGTCATTGAATTGATTTATCAAGGTGACACAACCACATCTAAAGAATGCCCGGCCTCTGCATAACATGATGCACACAACCAACAAGTCCAAACGACCAAAAAATAGACATAGTTTTGCAGCAAAAATAAATCAATCCAGCCTAGGGTGGGGCAGATCCTATACGGAGATTACACCGCCATCAATGGAGGAAGAAAACCTCCCTGGCCGTAGGCTGCAGCCGTGTAGACGTCGACGCCATCATAAAAATGTCTCTGTCCTCCGACTTCTGCAAGATAGACCAAGTACGGAGCCATCGCGTACATGCATGAATAACCTACACAGGAGAAGAACCACATTTATTATTAAAAACCACATCATTCCAGGTAATCCACAATGCCCAACATAAGGCAGCCGCCCCAACAACAATATGTGTAGAAAATTGTTTATCAATACCCCGCAACCAATTACCGAACATGTTACGCGCACTACGTGGGGGGTATAGATTTGAAGCTACTTGCACTATGGCCCAAACTGCACGAGCAAATTTACACTCAAAAAATAAGTGTTTAATAGACTCATCATGTTGGCAAAAGACACATGTCTTGCTACCTTGCCAGTTACATCATGCCAGATTATCTCTAGTTAAGATGACCCCTCTATCTAAAAACCAGAGGAATATCTTCACTCTTAGAGGAATTTTTAGCTTCCACAATTTTTGGTTATCAACGGGAATATCAATATGAGTCATCGCATCGTACAAGGACTTGACTGAGAAACCGACGTTTTGATGCAGTTTCCATCGAAACTTGTCCAGTTCGCTTGTCAGTTGAATGTCCACCAGACGAGAGAGTAACTCATTCCATGTTGCCAGACGAGGGCCAAAGAGGTCCCTACGAAAAAAAATCGGGGTTTTCTTGTCCCAAAACTTGTTTGATCGTGACAAATTTATGTCAATCCTGTACAAGCTAGGGTACTGGACCATAAGTGGGGTCGCGCCTAGCCAGGTATCTTCCAAGAATCGAACCTGAGAACCATCCCTAACTAAAAAAGTACCAAACTGAAAAAGAATTCCTTGGCCTTCATGACACCATACCAAAAATGTGAATCACCGGGTTACCAATGAACTTGAGAAATGGCTTTGGACCCCACGTATTTGTTACGAATGATTTCCTGCCATACTCCATTCTCAATGAGTAATTTGTATACCCATTTACTCAGAAGAGCGATGGTTCTAATCTCAAGATCTTGAATTCCAAGCCCCCCTTGACTTTTAGGTCGGCATAATACAATCCACCTAGCCAGTCGATATTTCTTAGATTCATTATCACATTGCCAAAAAAATCTGGATCTAAAGTAATCCAAACGCTGAAGAAACCCTTTCGGTAAGTGAATGAATGACAACATGTATAGAACCATATTGCTGAGGACGCAATTGATCAATATCAATCTCCCCCCATATGACAAGAGTTTGGCTTTCCAACTGGCTAGCCGTTTCTCAAGTCTCTCTTCCACATGTTTCCACTCAGCGATAGTTAAGCGCCGATAGTGAATCGGAATACCTAGATACCTAATCGGGAACTGCCCAACCTGGCAGCCAAAAATGTCAGCATACTCAGCTGCGGACTCTGCAACGTCGCCGAAGCAGAAAAGCTCGCTCTTATGAAAATTAATTTTGAGACCAAAGAGCTCCTCAAATGCGCATAAAAGCAGCTTGAGGTTTCTTGCTTTATCTAGGTCATTATCCGTAAAAAGAATAGTGTCATCCACGTATTGTAATATAGACAGACCTTCTTCTACTAAATGGGAAATAACACCGCTATTCTGGCCAGGCATCTTAGAACAAGGATAGCTAACATATCGGCCGCGATCTTGAACAAGATAGGGGATATGGGGTTCCCTTGGCGAAGACCCTCTTAGTCTGAAAATAGTTACCAACATCATCATTGACTTTGATAGCCACACTACCCCCAGAAACAAAATTCTCAACCCATCGGCACCATTTTGGTGAAAACCCCTTCATGCGTAAAGTTTGCAACAGAAAGCGCCATTTTACTTTATCATAGGCCTTTTCAAAGTCAATTTTAAGGATGACTCCACTCAACTTTTTACGGTGAAGCTCATGTACAGTTTCATGCAACACAACCACTCCATCTAGTATGTTGCATCTTTGCATAAATGTTGTTTGAGTGGGTTTGACCACATGCTCAGCCACCCCGTTCAACCGATTTGTTGCAACCTTCATAAAGATTTTAAAGCAGACATTTAGAAGGCAAATCTGTCGATATTGTTGAATACGACTAGCCTCCTTAGTCTTGGGCAGTAGAATAATTTCCCCAAAGTTTAAACGGACAATGTCAAGGTTTTCGGTATGTAGTTGGTTAAACAATCGAACCAATTCCACCTTAATCATATCCCAAAAACATTGATAAAACTCCACCCGAAAACCGTCTGGTCCAGGGGCCTTGTTGTGTTCCATTTGAAACACCGCGGTCTGAATTTCCTCCTCAGTGAAAGGAGAGGTTAAAAAATTATTTTCTGCCTCTGAAACTTGAGGGATGTCATGAGTATGAGACTCATCCAGCGTAAAGGAACTTTCAGCTAAAGGTCCAAAAAGCTCTTTGTAGTACTTCGTAATAAAATTTCTGAGTGGCACATCTCCCTCAATACGGCCTTCGTCCTGGTCAAGAGCGAAAATATGTTTCTTTCTATGCCTTCCATTGGCCATCATTTGAAAGTATTTCGTATTATCATCACCTTGAACAAGCGAGTCGGCCTTGCACCGTTGGTACCATTTAATCTCTTCCTCGCGTAAAAGGCAGGCAATCTGCTTATTTAGATGGCTTTTTTGCTCAACCTCAACAACAGAAAGGGGCCTCACCTCCGCAATTTTATCAAGGGCATCAATTAAGGTAGATAGTCGCAATTTTTCTTTTTTGTATATGCCAGCGGTATGTTTAGCCCATACATGAAGGAATCGACGCAAGACGCGAATTCGATTATTCCATTGTTGAATGGGCGTGTTACCCCGAGGTTGACGCGCCCACACCTTCTTAACTAGATCATGGAAACTGTCTCTAGTGAGCCATCCCAGTTCGAATTTAAACTGTGGAGAGTTAGAGCTTGGAGTTGTTTGACCAAAATCGGTTAGCGCATGATCCGATAAGGCCTCAATTCTTTCTAGCACCCGTACCAAGGCAAGGGGATATTTATATTCCCAGTCGGTGGTTACTAGTACCTGGTAAAGTTTTTCATAAGTTGGAATAGATCGGTTACTGGCCCAGGTGTACTGACGACCAGACAGAGTGAGCTCTCGTAGATCCAAGTTGTCAATAACACCATTAAAGAGGAAAGGACATCTAGTGTCAAACCGATCATTGTTTTTTTCCTGCTGGTATCAAAGGATATTGAAATCCCCCCTATTAACATGGGGTGAGGATTGTCCCGACAGGTATTAACCAGTTCCTTAAGAAAAGCGGACTTAAACTCCTCTTGAGCAGCACCATATACAGCCACCGGGCTCCAAAGGAAGTTGTCGGACTTGTTGCGAAGGTGAAATTTGATGTGATATTCACCCACTACTAGGGAAAAGCCTAGTAGTAGTGCGGGTTTTAGGTATATTAGTAGCGCGGGTGCCCGCACTACTGATACGACACTACAGCTAATAGGTAGTAGTAGCACGGGTGCCACCCGCGCTACTACTACGTCCGTTAGTAGTAGCGTGGATACCACCCGTGCTACTACTAACTAGTAGTAGCGTGGTTCTGGACCCGCGCTACTGCTAACTAATTAGAAAATAAAAAAATTCCAGCCATGGCTACTGCTGCCAGGCGTCATCGTCCTCTTCATCCATGGCCGATGCTGATCCTGGAGGGGATGAAGTCATCCATGGAGATGGTGCTTCCCCATCCAACTATTCTCCACACCTCTCCTTTGCTACTACTACAAAAAAGAGAAAGGGATTAGAAGAAGAAGAGAGAGACAGAGAGGAGTAGGTGCAGCAACTCACCAGTGGCCGCCGGAGTTGGAGCCGAAACCCTAGATGACGCCATGGGTTGTGTCCATCAGAGATCTGGCCATCGTCATGGCGGCGCTCTGCTGGATCTTCCTCTTGTTCCAGCAGCAGAGGAGGAGGAGGATGAAGGAGGGGCAGGAGAGGAGGAGGAGGAGGAAGGAGGGGCTATGGTGGAAGAGGAGGTCGCCGGATTTGAGGGAGACGTCGCGGCGCGAGGCCGTCAGTTGCGGTGAAGGAGGAGACACACATGTGTAGGAGCGCCATGGAGAGAGAGAGGAGGAGGAGAGGGACGGGGGAGAGGAGTGATTTGGACGAGGAGATGAGGATTCCAGGGCTGTTACAAAACCTAGTGCTTAGTAGTAGCGCGGGTTTTTACCCCCTCGCTACTACTATGGCATGTCCCGGAGGGGCACGGTAGAGACCGCTTAGTAGTAGCGAGGGGTAAAAACCCGCGCTACTACTATCAACTTAGCAGTAGCGCGGGTTTATAACCCTCGCTATTACTATGGCATGTCCCGGGGGGCACGGTAGAGACCACTTAGTAGTAGCGAGGGTTAAAAACCCGCGCTACGAGTAAGTAGCAGTAGCGAGGGGTATAAACCCGCGCTACTAGTAAGCGTCTGTGAATAAGCTTTTCCCTAGTAGTGACCCTTCGGCGTGGACAAAAGTTCCAGGTATGTAGAGTGGATGCCAAGCAAGATTCCACCCGACCTTCCGGATGGGGGTAAGATGTGCCATACATAATCATAACCACATGAAAAGTGGTCAAGATCATGTGTCTGGAAGTCACGTTTACCCGACTCAGTGATGGCCACAAAGTCCAACGCATGATCCCTTACACAGTCGGCAATATGTTTGTGTTTAGCCAAGTCACCAAGACCTCGGCTATTCCAAAACATGCCTCTCATGATGAACCATTTTTATGTTTAGATACCTTCGCCCTCTTAGACGAGCGCCCTCTTTTCTTCGCTGAAGTGGACTTGTTTTTTCTACAGACGCGATAAGCTCACAAAGCATAGTGTCACGTACTGTATCATCCAAGTCTACTTCAGTCGTGTCTTTAACCAGATGGGAGAGAAGCTTGCCATAATGATTGGCATTAGCATCCTCATCATCCTCATCCGACACGAGAGGGTCAGAATAAGTCGACAACTTAGGAGCAACCGTAAGCCGGTCGAACTCCATTTCTTTAAAAGCCCTAATAGAAAGTTCTACCTCTTTCTCATTACGTCCGAATGAAACTCCAAGGCTAGTAATATTTGAAGAAACTCTAGAATTATCAAAGGACAAAAAAGATTTACGAGAGGGAGTATCTTCGAAGTCGAGGTTGCGGGATGCCATACTACGCATGGCCTTGGTTAGAGAGTCCTCGTCAGTAGCTGCTGAACCATCAACACCAACAGAGTGACGACCGCTGCGCCTGAGCGGTGAGGGTGTGAAGTCAGCTGTAGTCGCGGTCACCACTCCCCAGAGTGGTGGAGTAGTATGGCGCGACGATGTTGCATAAGACCAAGAGGGCTGCACCTCAGCCCCCGAGCCCTCGAACGGTGGTGATACCGTGTGCGGTGTCGAAGCCCTGGGCATCGTCGCCCTGGAGATGTCGAAGGCGTAGAAGACAATTCTCGCAGCTCCGCCATCGCTAACTTACGGTCAGCCCGAACCGACGGTGAGAAAATCACTCCCCGCCGAGCTGATGATGCCAACGTGGGTGACAGTGGTAGGGTCGACGACGAAGAGGCCGCAACAGATGCCTTCTCCTGAAGGCTAGGCCACACCTGGGATCCATCGTCTAGGCGAGGCGGTGCTGCCACTGGTGACACAGCCGGTGGCATCAGATTCTGACGCGCCATAGTCGAAGCTGGCGGCGCCAAAGTCCTAGAAGACGATGATGTCGTGGTCGATGGAGAAGACCCCTCGGGTGGCGTAGAGATGGCCTTAATAGCCGAACGTCGAAGAGGGTTCGGCGGTGTTACGGCGATGGAGAAAGTCTTGTCCGGCGGGGAAGATCCCCCCGGAATGGATGGAGACATGGGGCATCACGCCGCCAGAGGAGAGGGCAACTGAAGGCTCCTTAGAAGACGAAGTGGGTTTGGGCCTTTTACTTGTATCATTGCCCCCCACCGTGTCATCCCTCTCATGTCCCTTATCGCCTCCTGGATCATCCCCGTGCTCCCATACTTGAGGCACAAAATCAGCATCAACACGAAGTCCTCTTTTTCCAGGCTGTACCGGAACTCATAACCCTTCCTCTGAACTACCACGTCAGAAGAAAGAGAATCAATTGTTCTTCTCTTGAAAGCATCTAGGTTCAACACCGCTACCTGAATACGAACAATTCCTCTGCAATGCAAACATAGAAGATCAACATCCAGAATAGCTCCAATAACCGAGCCGACCGCCCAAAGACCCAAGAAGTGACGAAGAGCGTGAGGCACACCGTGCACATGTACCCAAATAGGAATAAGCTTGAAACGATGTGGTATCTCGTCCGACTTCCAGGGCTTGAACTCGATGGTGACATTGTGAGGCTAGAGGAAAACTGCAAAACCGGTCACCCTCTGCAAAACCTCCTCACTAGGAAAGGACTTCAGAAATGCATCCTCACCATGCGGTACAGCCTCCCAAGCCCACTCATGCTGAAACTGAGCAATCTTGGCCACCTCCACCTCCACAATATTGGCAGAAAGTGAACCACCAGAAATCAAAACCAAAGCTATCCTGAGTCCTGCTGTGAGAGATCCTCCCTACAAACATTACCAGCCATCTGAAAAAATGCGATGGTTTCAGTTCCATAACCACATAGCATCGCCGCCGGCTTCGGTAGCTTTAAGGCAGGGCACCGTCTCATGGTCATCGGGTGATTGGTCTTGTTAAAGATGAAGCAATATTGCTGCGTCTGGCAGTCGTCCGCCTTGTGTCCAGAAGATTGGCATTTGGAACACCAAAGTTTTTTTGGGTATTGTTGCCTCTTGGACAACACCTGTAGACTGAATATGCTGGGCGTCCAATGGTAAAGTTGCAAACTCCATCTGCGTTGCTGTCATAGCGGGCAAGCTGGGCATCTGAGCCAAGGATTGCACCGGTTGGGCAGTAGCAAAATTAGGAGCAGCAGCGACCACTTGCAGGGGAGCAGGATGTTGAGTAGCTGCACCCTGGCGGGGCTTGATGCGGCCGCCCTTACCACCCTTCTGCTTGCGCGGCCAGGCTGCGGCAAGAACACTGGCGGCTGCATTGCCGTAGACAGGCGGACCGGCGGCCAGGTGTTGAAACTGCTGTTGCGTCATATCGGGCAATGCATGGAACTGTGGAGGAGCCGACATGTGTTGTTGTTGCTGCACTTACCCGCCTCCAGCATGAAGGAGGAACTGCGGTTGTTTAGGATGGTAACCAGCGAACTGATGTGGCTGCGTGGCCTGGAAGACCTGCGACGGCGGCGGCTGCACCGGCGCGGGCTGCGACGGCGTAAGCACGGCCCGTGGCGCGGCCGTCTGGACAGCCAGAATTGGCTGGTACACGCCTGGTGTGAAACCGGGAGCCCCACCCGAGGAAGATCGGGCGATCGGCGGCGGCGCAGAGCTCGGAGGCTGGCAGCCGCCGGCGGCCCCCGACGACGCGGAGGAGGCGTCCCGACGCGGCGTCACAGGAGAGCGGACGCCGACCGCGAACGAACGAGTGGGATTAGGGTTTCCTTCTGGCTGCACCCGTTTTCACATGTGGCCTAGCCAACGCCCGAGATTGGCCATCCGTAATGGTCGTCCAAGTTCAAGATGCATCGGATCGCGAGCCTGACTTGGAGCTGCCGAAGAAGTCGGATGAAAGGTTTGAACCGCGGTAGGCTCAGCGAGCTGCACGGCCAAGCCCGACTTGAGCGGCGCAGCTCTAGTCTGCGACGACGAGGACGCCCCAGCAGCGAGCCACTCCGGCGGCAGAAGATGGCCCAGTGTCCTCGGTGGCGACATCCGAGGAGACGGGATGGGTCCGACCCACGGCTTGACGAGAGGCCTAGTCAAGCCAGCCACCTTGTGGACGCCGCGAGTTGCCGGAGTAAGTTTCCTCAGAGACCTGACCACTGTGTGAGACTGCTCCGTAATCCTAGTGAGGATTAAGCAAACCATGGGAATTAGCTACCAAGTCACAGCTCAATTGTTAAGATGATATTACCGATCACTGAGCAGGTGTTGATTTGCGGCAACAAGTTCCGCAATGGCCGCGATCGCTCCTGCTTTATTGTCCCCGCTAGTGCTGCGACAGACGGATTACAGTTTTCATGCCTAGCTGACCCCATACTTCTTGGTTTCTCGCCTAGCTACAGCCCCTCACAAGATCCTCCACAACAGCTACTACGTATGTTTGCATAGCCGCATGAATCTTCGGTAGACCTCCAACCTGGCGGCCAGCGGCCAACTTTGCTACCAGCTATCATAGCTACATAGGAGAACAATGTGGTATCGCAGCAAGTCGGTACTCCAATAGAGTTCATAACAGTACTGAGTTACGCAGGGACACCGCTTGTTCGTCTGTTTGGGTAGCCATGCCATGATCATTTCCTTTGGCGCAAGTTTCCGATGTATCCCATTCCCAACTTTGTCTTCCACTAAATCATTGATGCTGCCCATGAATCACCATTGGAAACCCCTCCTCACCTGTTCTATCCATAGCCAAAAAAGAGACATACATGTCAAAGTTGCTTGACGTGTTCGTCGCATATAAAAGGAATGGTGTAGTGGTCTGGCGCTTTACTGTCTCACCAACGAGCAATGAGGGTTCTTTCATCTCGTCTAGTTAATGAATTTTGAAGTTACCATGTACTTTGCAGGTGGAGGCAAAGATTGAAAAGAAATCTCTCTATTTATTAAGCATACGCAATATGAAGACATAACATTCAAAATATATTCGATTAGGTGCATACAAAACTGAATTTCCAGTTTTGATTCAGTAAGATCTTCAACACACGCAGCCCGTGTCTACCAATCTTATGAGTGGATCTCATTCAATGTATATGTGACCTGCAACTATTGGCATATAGACTCCAACTCCCAAACAATCAAGTGCATCCCCTCGTAAGAACTGATAACTCGCGGACCAGGTGGCTCTGAGTCCTTCATCCCAAATAAACAGAAACAACAAAACCAATGTAGTACATCATTTTTTTATAATATTTTAGATATGAGTAATAGAAAAGGCGGGCCAGGTTTCTGCATCATGGATGCACATGATCATAATTTTATAATAAAAGTAAAATCCACTATCTCTCAATTGATTAATTTTATCAACCAAACAAACTTGTAGTACCTTTTCTGTAGCCACTAGTTTGACACTAAATAATGTTACACGTATGCGATGCGGTCACGACTACATGTAACCAACTTAGAGGTAGAGCCTGCTCACTTCTATCACACCTCCAACTTTATATCTTTTTTTTGCGGGAGTCCAACTTTATATCATAACCACGTAAAAGTGCATAGTGGTATTGCAAAAAGTCAGTACTCGAGGGCAATGCAAAGAGGAACCAGATGATGCAGGCACGGTGATCCTCTGCGGCACAAATTTTTCATGTGTCTCATTCCCAACACTTGTTGCTACTAGATCATCGATGTTGCCCATCATCGTTGATCAACCCCTCCTCCATGTTTTTTTCTCAGCAAATGAAGGAGACATAAATGTCAAAGTTGCTTCACATGTTGGTCTCATATTAAAGGAGTGGCTTAGACCTAGTTTATACAGTTTCTTTACACATCAACACCTACACAATACATAAACGTGTAACATATTCAATGCTCCGCGAAAGAGTCGGTTCTATTAGTCAGTTTCACTGTTACCGCTGTGTTTCTACCGATTAATCCCTTTTTTATTCGATGCTTCGTGGAAATTTTTGCTTCTATTTGTCAGACTTTATTTGCCGCGTCCCATCCATCACTGTAATTTCTCCACTGCAATTTGTATTAAATGTGTACAAGTTGGGACTGTACCTATATGCTCACGGCCGTTCTATTACTAAAGAGAAAACGAGAAATCTAACCACCAGTCGACTAGTGGTTAACGACAGGCACGGACGATTCTGTTCGATCGAGCGATTTTCTTTTCCTCCCGTCGCTGAATCGTTTTTTTATGCACCGCTCGTTCATACGAGTTCCCTCGACTGCCGGTCCCTCCGATTCTCCTGCGTCGCTGAACCGTTTTTCTTATGCAGCGCTTCACAAAAAAATACTTGCATTGGTTGGGACTCGATCCCTGGCCGTCTAGAGAAGAGACTAATGCTTCAGCCCAGCTAACCAACTGTATTTTCGTTTGTAGTTTTCTAACGAAATGACCTTCAGCTATTTAAAATATGCAAGTTAAATGGTCAACGTGCTTCTCCCTACAACATATTGTGAATCCTAATTACAAGTCTTTTGTATGTTTGAACTCAAGTCAGCTGGTTTGTTAAGTCATGTGTTTGGTGACTTTTATTTTGATTTGATGACACCCAATGCATTTTTCTGGTTCACGTAAGATTTTCATCGGTAACTTATGCATAAATAGCATCATAATTAGGATGTTGATGAAATATTCCCATTTACTCTGATGTGAACAACATGGTAACTCAAACATCAGAGACCCGATAACTTATGCACCCCGCTCCTGGTAACTTTGGCGAGAAGGGGTGCTGAAATATACCCCCAATAATTTACGCACCGCAAACATGATAACTTTTCCCAGCGCCGGAGGGAGGGGTTTTGATGAAATATACTCTCGATAACTTCTGTGTAAATATGATGATAGTTTACGCATCACTGTCCTGATAACTTTTTATGCAAATAACATGATAACTCATACATCGTAGACATGATAAATTATGTACCCAGTCCTGGTAACTTTGTCGGTGGGGGTAGGGGTGGGGGGAGTCGTTGAAACATACCACGGTAACTTCCATGCAAATAAAATGATAAATCACACATCGTAGACATGATAAATTATGTACCCAGTCCTGGTAACTTTGTCGGTGGGGATAGGGGTGGGGGGAGTCGTTGAAACATACCACGATAACTCTTATGCAAATAACATGATAACTCACATATCGCAGACTTGATAACTTATGTACCCGATCCTGGTAATATGGCGACTGTGGCGAGGGGGGGGGGGGGGTGATGCCCCGCTAATTTCTGTGTAAATAACATGGTAACAGAAACATACAAAATTGATAACTCCCATACAAACGCCATTGTAACTCTTGACATGAAACTTTTTTGTTGAAAAACATACACCCGATAATTTCTGTGTAAATAACATGATGATGTATCTTCGCAGACTTGATAACTAATATTTTACGTTTAAACACCATGGTGTCTTTTCATCCAAGGGAAAAAAGTTTTTGAAACATTTCACCGGTAATTTCTATGTTAAATTACCATACTTTCCCATGCTTTTAACCTTCTTGTACTGTAGTTATCAGCCTTATCATGGTATAGTTATCATGTTACTCAGACCATAATTATCACGCTGGTCATTGCCAAAGTTACCAAGCCAAACTTTATTTTTTCTTTTGATATGGCAGAAATAAGAAAGGTTCAAATAACATTGTCATTCTACAATAGACAACAACAAAAGGTGGCTTAGTTGGTTATTACGCTCGATAGGTATTACATAGACCTGGGTTCGAATCCTCTTTGAAGCACTTTTATTTTCTTTTCATATTATGCAGCAAAAAACCAGAAAAAATCCTCTTTGAAGCACTTTTATTTTCTTTTCATATTATGCAGCAAAAAACCAGAAAAAACCACTAGCAATTTACTACGGTTTTTGAGAGAAGGAAAAAAAATCAGCGGAAGCGGGAGGAACGACGCAGCGGAAGGAGCGAAAGGATCGATCGAAGGTCGTGCGGATCTGTTGCTAGAGAAAATCATTCAAGTAAACCGTGCATGGATCCCAAACCAAAAAGTAACTTGTAATGATTCCAGCGGGCTGCGAACCCGTGTGCTCCTCGTCCGCGTCCTGCTGCACTGCCTCTTTTGAGCCCATGGGCTAGTTTGTTGGGACGGGGTATGCTTTGTTTAAATTCAGTTGGGGCGTGATAACATCGCTTTTCTTTTCTCTATAAAACTATTTTTGTTGTCTTAAAAAAATCTGGCTGCACAACATACATATCATAATGTCATTTTCCCTTTTTGCGGCTTTGTTTGGGAGGATGAACATTGGAAATCCAATTCTGGTCTTGGGAGCATATGCTCTGCCCATGATTTTTTTCCAAATGTAAAAAAAAATTGAAAAAAATATATGTGATCATTGTCACACCAAAACGTGCAAACTTTTAGGAGGAAAGCTTAAGTATTTTGATCTAAGAAAAAAAACAAGTCGAACGATAAATGCTACATCCGAATGTTACACTTACTTTTGTTTTTTCACCGAGGAATCACTGTTATCCCGTTTCGCATGAAAGTTGGCAAGCACTCTTGTTACACTAACAAGAACATCTACGAAAAAATTCTGAATTTTTAAATTTATTTACTATTTATTTTCAATTTACTGTTTATTAGGGAGCATATGCTCCCAAGAGCCAAAACGGCCCTCCCGGGTGAACATCTCGTACATAAAGCTCATTGATTCTCCCTCAATTGATTGGATTAATTATCGTGTTGATGATTTACATCACGAGATGAGGTGTTTCGGTCAAGTCTTGAGTGGATGTGGTCGTCGACGCATCGTGATGTACTAGAGTGTGCCACGCGCGTTGCTGCGCTGTTTTTCAATTGTGAGTTAAGTCTTCTATTTTTATTTATTGTGCGGTATACTGCTGTGCGCAATTGTCATTTAATTATCTTACAAACTACTGTCGATCATGTTTAAACATCTCCACAAGAATATACATGAAGGAAATCAAAAACAAGTGTTGATTGTAAACTTTATTTCAATACAACCGAGCTCAAATTCTTACTCATTGCTTATTGGATGGGAAATTGAAAATGAAAAAAAATAAATACTAAATTTATAGTGATAGCTAAAACATAAATAGTAAATTACAAAGCAATAGCTCCAAGAGGCCCTCTATTTTTCTCAATGTGCTTGCCTCCTAGTATTTATTTAAACAAGGCAAAAGATTTACCATTTTCATTGATTAAGAGAGAAGGTTTAGACTTATGCCTGCAATGCGGCGAATAAAACAACTACTCTCACGGCATTACATTACTCAAGTATTTCGCACCCGCTAGAACCCAAAGATGGGCCTCTTCCTTGATCCTCCCGACAATTAACATGGTGGGTGTGTCGGTGTTGCGGAAAACTCTCGCGTTGCGTTCCTTCCAAATCTTCCAAGATACCAACATCATCAACGAAGTGAGAGCCTTCCAGTGCGGTGTTGTATTGTTCATTGTATGAGTCCACCAACCTCTCACCAAGGTGGCATTTGCTCAAGCCAAAGTAGAGAAATCCAGGAGGCTGGGCCAGTTGGCGATCTCGATCCAGATACGGGCCATGAAGCGACATTGGGCGCCTCTCACCAAGGTGGCATTTGGCCAAGCCAAGTAGAGAAATCCAGGAGGACGATACAGTTGGTGATCTCGATCCAAATACGGGCCATGAAGCAACATTGGGCGAGAAGGTGCACAACGGACTCAGGAGCTTGCTTGCAAAGAGGGCAACGACTGGCCATCCACGGCGACTTAGTCTATCAGCTGTCCGAATCCTATTTTATAAGACCACCCAGGCGAAGAACTTGCACCTAGGGGGGCAACCCTTCCAAACGGTTGTCAGCATGGTCGAGATGGTAAGACCCTCAAATTGCTCCTTGTAAGCCGAGGACGTAAGAGTACACGCCATCGGCAGAGAGCTTCCAAGTTATTGAATCGGGAACCCTGTCCGTGAGAGTGATGTCAGCGAGCCTTTCCTAAAGCACACTTCCTCGTTGTGTGTGACAGAGATGCCCTGCTCGGTATTAATTTGGGTAATCTAGTTGTTGTTCGTCAAGGCCTTTCTGACCGAACAAGACTTCCACTAGTAGAAAAGGGGGCATTGGTCCAGGCCGGGTCAGCCCATTAGTCCCGGTTCAATCCAGAACCGGGACCAATGGGGGCATTGGACCCAGTTCGTGAGCCCCGGGGGCCGGCCGGGCCACGTGGGCCATTGGTCCCGGTTCGTCTGGACCTTTTGGTCCCGGTTGGTGAGACGAACGGAGACCAATGTGCCTTGCTCCTGGCCCACCACCATTGGTCCCGGTTGGAGGCATGAACCGGGACCAAAGGACGCCCATTAGTCCCGGTTCATACCACCAACCGGGATTAAAGTGTTGGTCCTCGTTGTGGCCAGAGTTTAGTCCCACCTCGCCAACCGAAGGGGGCTCACACCGGTTTATAAGCCCCTCCCTCTCTGCCTTGTTGAGCTCCTCTCAAAATGAAAATAGATGCCCTTATACAGGAAATTTGACCTAAATTCATACTGAATTTCTTTGAAGTTAGTAGAAATTTATTATGAATTTAGGTTGAATTTTCTCTATAAGCGCATCTATGCTCATTTTTTAGTAAAGTTAATCACAACTATTTTTTCTTCTATTTATTTCTGAGTAGTTTTTTATATAGTTTTTTTTCTGCTATATTTATTTTTTTCTATTTATTTCTGAGTTGTAATAAGTCACTAAAAATAAAAAATATTTTAGTAAAGTTAATCACAACTATTTTTTCTTCTATTTATTTCTGAGTAGTTTTTTATATAGTTTTTTTTCTGCTATATTTATTTTTTTCTATTTATTTCTGAGTTGTAATAAGTCATTAAAAATAAAAAAGATTTTAGTAAAGTTAATCACAACTATTTTTTCTTCTATTTATTTCTGAGTAGTTTTATATATAGTTTTTTTTCTTTTCTGCTATATTTATTTTTTCTATTTATTTCTTTGTGGTAATAAGTCATTAAAAATAAGCATCTATGCTCATTTTTTTAGTAAAGTTAATCACAACTATTTTTTTCTTCTATTTATTTCTGAGTAGTTTTTTATATAGTTTTTTTTCTTTTCTGCTATATTTATTTTTTTCTATTTATTTCTGTGTGGTAATAAGTCATTAAAAATAAAAAAGATTTTAGTAAAGTTAATCACAACTATTTTTTCTTCTATTTATTTCTGAGTAGTTTTTTTCTTTTCTTTTATATTTATTTTTTTCTATTTATTTATGTGTGGTAATAAGTCATTAAAAATAAAAAAGAGGCGCAATGCTAGTTAGTTCGCTTCAAGCCTTTCGGAATAGTGTAAACTGCACTGCACATAGCTCCGTGCAGTCTACCCTATTCCTCAAGGCTTGAAGCGAACCAACATGCAGGTGAGCATTGAGCCTCTTTTTCATCGTCTCTGCACTCACGGCTTATAAACAGCTGCGAGAGCCTCTCGCTTGGCGAGGTGGGACTAAAAAACAGCTGCAGAAAGAATCAACTAAAAAACAGCTGCAGAAAATAAATAAGTAATTAAGCGGGTCCATTGGTACCGGTTGGTGGCTCCAAATGGGACCAATGCCCCTCTTTAGTCCCGGCACATAATGCTTTAATGTCTTATGGTTCGGCCCTCGTGATACCATGTCAACTTTCAACTTTCAACTTTCAACTTTTGTTGTAAGTTCATTTGAAATGCTTTAATGCAGAAAACAAAAGAAAACAAATAATGCAGAAAACAAAACAAAAAAACTGGAAATAAAATAAAATAGCAACAATAAGTATTTTGTTGTAAGTAGAAATAAAATAAAATAAATAAAGCAAAGAGAAAACAAAAAAAGTGTATTCAAATTTGAAAACTAATGGCACTAACAGAAAGTTTATACATTTTCTAAAACTAAAAGCAAAAAGAATTAAAAAATAAAGCAAAAAAAACAAAAGAAAATAAATAATGCAGAAAACAAAACAAAAAATCTGGGAAAAAAATAAAAATAGCAACAATAAATATTTTGTTATAAGTAGAAACAAAATAAAATAAATAAAGCACGAAACAAAACAAAAAAACAAAAAAAGTGTTTTCAAATTTTAGAACTAATGGCACTAACAGAAAGGTTATAATTTTTCTAAAACTAAAAGCAAAAAGAATTAAAAAATAAAGCAAAAAAACAAAAGAAAATAAATAATGCAGAAAACAAAACAAAATATCTGGGGAAAAAATAAAAATAGCAACAGTAAGTAAAGAAAAAAAGTGCCTCCTACTGGGCCCCCACGGCCTGAATATGACTAGAAACCCACCATGGGCCAGGATTCAGGCCCGCATGTGGCCTAGTAGGCCCATCAGGCAAAGCAGTAGTAAGTAGGCCCGTAAGCCTGAAGTGGAGAGGAGCTCGAGAGGGGTGCGGCAGTGGGGCTTATAAACCACTGTGCGCCCCTCTCAGCTAGCGAGGTGGGACTAAACTTTCGTGCCGCACCGCGTCAGCACACGACCATTGGTCCCGGTTCGTGGCACCAATCGGGACCAATGCCCATCCTTTAGTCCCGGTTGGTGGCACCAACCGGGACCAAAGCCCTCTGCTTCCCGCCCTTTGGGCTGCTGCTGAAAAGAGGCCTTTGGTCCTGGTTGGTGCTACCAACCGGGACTAAAGGGTGCATTGGTCCCGGTTGGAGCCACCAACCGGGACCAAAGACTTTGCTATATAAGGAAAATTTCAGAACCGCATCCCCACTTCGATCTCTCCTCCTCCTCGATCTCCCGATGCCGCGCGCCGTCGCCTGCCGCCACCTCGCCGTCGCCGCCCCGCCCCGACGCCGTTGCCGCCCCGGCCCGACGCCGTCGCCGCCCCGCCCTGCCCCGACGCCATCGCCGCCCCGCCCGGCCCTGTCGCCCCGACGTCGCCGCCCCACGCCGCACCTCGCCGTCGCCGTCGCCGTCACCGTCGACCTCGCCGTGAGCAACTTTTTATGATTTTTGTTAGATTTTTTTTAGATTTTTTTGTAGTTTATAGATTTTTTTTGTTAGATTAGATGTATAGTAATTTAGATATGTAGTTCATAGTATGTTAATTTAGATTGTGTAATTAATTTGTTCATATTGTGTTAGATTTTTTTCTGTTAATAGATTTTTTGGGTGTAATTAATTTGTTCATATTGTGTTAGATTTTTTTCTGTTAATAGATTTTTTTTATTAATTTGTTCATAATATGTTTGGTGATATTATTGTTAATAGATTTTTTTGGTGATATTTAGATTGTGTTAGTAAGTACTATAATTGAACTAGCTAGTTAGAAAAATATAATTACTATTTTATTCAGATTTTTTGGTAATATAATTAGTTAGAAAAATATTAGTTAGTTAGAAAAACACTAGTTTATTTTTAGTAAGTACTATTTTATTTTATTTATAGTAAGTACTTCATATATAGTTGAACTAGTTAGTTGATTTAATAAACTAATTTATTTTACTATATATAGAAGTAGTTTGTAGTAAGTGCTACTTTATTTATTTATAGTAAGTGCTACTTTATTTATTTATAGTAAATGCTACTTTGTTTTTAGTAAGTACTACTTTATTTAATTATAGTAAGTGCTTAGTAGTTGAACTAGATAGTTGATTTAATTAATAAAACTATTTTATTTAACTATATATAGAAGTAGTTTGTAGTAAGTGCTACTTTATTTATTTATAGTAAGTGCTACTTTATTTATTTATAGTAAGTGCTACTTTATTTATTTATAGTAAGTGCTTAGTAGTTGAACTAGATAGTTGATTTAATTAATAAAACTATTTTATTTAACTATATATAGAAGTACATAGTTCCCGCATCGACGTCGGCGATGCCTATCCCGCATCCTCATCGTCGTCGACTCGGCGGTGGAGGCCTGCTTGATCAGGGCCATGTTCGCGACTGAGCTCCGCCGGGTTGGTATTGGGAGGTGCTACCTTCTGGGGGACGTAGGTTGGTGAGGAGGCAGCCCGTTGTTGACCCGATCCTTGTTTGGCGGCGGTCGCGTGGACCAGTGACGGTGCCGAGGCTTCCGGACACCGCAGAGGTGGTACGTCACCGTGTCAGCGAGGAGGACGAGCACGTCCGTCGCTACATGGTTGCGTTGGAGGGCAGGTTCGACAATACCTGGCAGGTTCTTCAGGAATCTCACTGGAGCTATGATCCTGTGACCGTTCCTTATCTTTGGGTGTCCACCGCCCGCGACGATACCCTCGGGCGCTATGGTTCTAGCTGTATTAATTAGCGATGCTATATGTATGATAGTATTCGAGGAGTATTCGACAATGTACGGACACAAGAGATGATGTACTTTTGGTTATAATTGAATGCATGCTAATTTGAATACTACTTTATTTTATGATTTAGTTTTGCTTATTGAATGCTCATATTGGAAAAGTACTCCTACTTTGAATGCTAAAATTGAAGAGCACTCTACGCAGAAATCTAGGAGCCCCCTCCATCATCCACGCCGTCATGAGGGTAGCTTCTCCTTCATTCCCGTGTGCTAGACAATTTATTGTAATATTGCACTCGGGAATGAAAGGAGGAGCTACGTACCATCACCGATAGTCAACACGTGATTAATAATAATGATCTAATTTAGGTTTTTTAGTACATATATTTAATATTTGAATTATGAACTTAGGCCGAAAATGTCGTACTCGGACGATGAAAACAGCCCGGGGGAGTGCGACTGGTGCCATGACGACCGAGGTATGTGCGACAGCTTCATTGAGCTGGACGAAGATCGGCGCTTCAGCATTAAGCTCGAGGAGACCTTCGATATTCATACGGTACGCAACGACGACAATAGTTTTTTCATAACTAAGTACGACTTCAACTATTTTAACGTGTATTTTTCATCTTTTCCAATTCGACTAGCTTATCCCATGCTTTGCAAGACGCTATGTCTTGAAGAGGATGGGTTTTGAAGACCATGAAAGTATGGAAACCAAAAAAATTATCCTAAGTACCCATCATGGTGTGGATTTTCAAGTAAAGCTGTACAATGCACAGAGTGTAACCCATTTTGGTTGCAAAAACTGGGAAGCACTTTGCAAGATGTATGGTTTTGATGAGGGTATGCTTGTCACCATGGATCTTGATGATCCTACAATCGCGCAAGAGAGACCTTCGATTTTCGTCCTTGTGGATACACCTCCAATTCTTTCTCCATGTGAGCTTAACATAGTTATTAAGTAAATTATATTGTTTATTTCGAAATAGTTGACAACTTATTTCCATTGACAGCTTATTTTCATTCTTCAAAGAATGTGCGGAAGATGGTAGACAAAACCTACTACACTGAAGGCTCCGAATTAACTTATTAGGAGAAAAATCATTTGGTCGCATTTTATACTGATCTTGAGAATTACAATATCTACAATCAAACTCCTCAACATTATGGTCAATACGTGCCACTAGTGCACGTGTTGAACTACGGTAATTACCATGGAGATACCCTGGTAAGATTTTTTACTATTACGACATCCGTGCATCTTTTTGCACACTTCTAAAACTAGTACATCATTGCTAACTACGAAGTTATTACTATGTTTTTCAATAGATAATCCCGAATGATTGTGTGCCTCATCTGATGTATACGCACGGTAGCCTTCATGTTTTGAACATACAACCAGGTCTTCCTACGAATCTGAACTGTCCATACCGGGTTTCTAAAAGAAGTGGAGACATGACAATTAAAGAATGGAAAAAATGTATGGACAGTCGTAAGGAGCTTCTTGGAAGCAAAAATCAGCGAAGGGCAAGAATTGGAGACAGGATGATCGCCATTCTTCATAATGGAGAGTCAGGGTCTATATTGTTTTATGCTATTTTACCTTAAGGGTGTTTAGGTCATTTCCTACCTGATACTGATGATCATGTGCTAAGAACAATTATGTAGGGTTGGGTTCGATGACTATGAGGATGATGATCGTATGACTTATTATTAATAACGAGTAGAAGTTGTATGATGATGCATGATTAATAGGACTTGTTATTATATATGATGATGTATGATGCGAGCATGCATGAGTTATTATATCAGCGGGTGAAATGAACATATATAGCAGCAGCGTTGGTAAACCAAGGACGAAGATATAAGAGAGGACACTTCTCTCTATTAGCTAGCTAATAACAACCTAAAAATAACCCCCAAACCCCTAAACCAGCCACTTTTTTTAAAAAACATGGACTTTTGGTCCCGGTTGGTGCCTCCAACCGGGACCAAAGGCCCCCTGACTGGGCTCGGCGCACAGTGCCACGTGTAGGCACATTGGTCCCGGTTCGTGTTTGAACCGGGACTAATGGGTGGAGGTATTAGTAATGACCCATTAGTCCCGGTTCATGAACCGGGACTAAAGGCCCTTACGAACCGGGACTATTAGGTGTTTTTCTACTAGTGTTCTTGCGTGAGAGCTCAAAAATCTTGGGTGTAATACCCTCGGTGGTGCATGTGGATCCTAGGCCAAGCCACACCCTGGGGGGGGGGGTGGGGTGGGGGGTGGGGGGGTGGGTCAGCCCATTCATGCCAAAGGCAGCGAAGGCGGAGCGCTGAAGCAAACTTCTCAAGGTCGAGAATACCCAGGCCGCCATATCGTTTGGGCTTGCACACCGTCTCCCAGTTTACCTTGCGTTTGCCTCCCGAGACCTTGTCAAAACCAGCCCAAAGATATGCCTCCTAGTGTTTAAACCTTGTAGGGTTTGCCATATAGTATATGATGAGATTCCTCCAGCAGACCTCCTCAGTATTACATAAGGTGGATGGAGGAGATGGAGAACAATCCATATAAACTCCTCTTTTTCTATCAGAGTATTTTACCTGGGATCACCAATGTGACGACCAAGAATAGATACCCAAAGATGCAGATGGATAATTAAATAGTCAAGACTATTGAAATTAAAAAATGAGACAATTGACTATTATTTCATCATATTCTCAAGGAAGAAAATAAATACATTTTCAGATTCAGAGGTTGAAGCCTTTTCTTATGCCACTTCTAGACTCGTGGCATCGCCACATGCATAGAAAGATCTAATTTCAGGCTCTAAAAAAAAGATCTAATTTCATTCTTCAACCTGTCTTCTCTAAAAAAAGGTCCTTGCTCTCCTTGCAGCTCTTTGCCTTCTGTTTATAGTCTTCCATCTTCTCCATCTGCTCACCTCAGGATCTATAGGTTTAGGGAGCTCCAAGCTGCTGGTGTTAAGCTTGCTGCTACGTCATAATATTTGTGTTATTAGGATTATGAAGTGAAGTGGACTTGTCAGTACAAGTGCACACTCGAATCTGACCTTCCAGTTCAGCAAAAGTTAGAAATCAAAGATGAAACAAACAACGATATTTAAGAAACTGAAGATAATAATAAGCTTTCGGCACGACACAACGTCAAAGCAATACACAAGCCGTAGTGCCAGAAAATTATGTGCACTAGACGATGCCCCGCGCGTTGCGGCGGGATTTCGTATGAAATAAAAACTGCGTTGAACTAATCGACCTAGTTAGTGTCTTTATAGTTTCTGCTGTAGTAAGATATTCTGTTTATCAGTATTTTACAATACAAATAAATAAATAAATGCATGTATCTATGTATAAGTTCGAATTTGGGCGAAAACAAAACAAATATGGCAGGGCCGGCCCGGGCCCCCACATGCTAGGGGCCCCACCTGGTGAATAGCAGGCTACTAGGTCGGCCCATGTCAGAAAAAATAGTCAAAGGCATGGCCTTTCAGCCTTCACGCACACGCACACGCACACGATCGCAAGCCAAACGAGCAGCAGCGGCATGATTAGCGACATGCACGCCCTGATTAGCGATTGCTTCTTTCATCCTTCACGCATTCAGGCAGAAAAAAGACAATGATCTGCTGTCACTTCACGGCTTGACCTAAAAAAAGTGCAATCGTGATTTCCCTACCTCCCAGCCCTAGGCCGCCGGCGCCAGACGCTGGACGTCGGACGCCGACACGCAGTACTGCAGGTCTGCCGCCTGGCTCTTGCTAATTCCTAATTCCCTTCTCCTAGTCTCCTTCCTAATTCAGTCCGCCGCTGATTTCAGTTCAGGGGGCCCCATCTTCACGCTTGATCAATAGTTCTCCGAATCTAAGCGCTGCAAAAAGCACACAGACTGATGCTATCATGGATTCGACCGTCAAAATCAGGCATATTTTATTTGCAATTTGCAGTTCCTGATGTGTATGTGGTACCGTTCGACAATCGATGCAAAAGTTGCTTTTTCAGAAGTGTGTGCTAGTATGCCGCCGAGAAACAAGACATATGCATCGTTTAGCAATAAAAGAAAAAGGAAGAAGGCGGCTGATAAATTGGTACAATCACAAAGTGTTGCACAAAATTTGTTGAAACATTCTCTCTTGATAGTTCATCTGATGTTGAGGTATATGATCTTATTATTGAGGTGAAGATTATAAGATCCACTTTGCCAGATGGCGTATTGTTTGCTATGGAGATTTTTGGGCATGTCAGAGAAGTTGATTGTTATCCGAATATCTTCATTACTTATTGCATCTTATTTACTGTGTCTGTGATGATTGTATCGGCTGAAAAAAAAATTCAAAGCTGGAATTGTTGAAGAATTAATTGAGGTTAACAATGACTCGAGGGAGGTTAAATTCTTTGGCTACATTATGCATCGAGAACAAATTATTGGATGAGAATAACATCGACCCCATCATAAGTGACTTTGCATCGAGGAATGTTAGAAAAAATATTTAAGGTAATATGTATAAATTATTTGATACGCATACTGATTTCCAATGCATTTGAGTGTTATTAATAATTCTCTCTCTCTCTCTCTCTCTCTCTCTCTCTCTATATATATATATATATATATATATATATATATATATATATATATATATATATATATATAAAGGGCCCAAATGTTAGTTTCGCCCCGGGCCTTCAAAATCTCAGGACCGGCCCTGAAATATGGAAGCACGCCTCACTTTTCTTTCATAGAGCACTTGAGTGTGAAACGGACGGCTATGAGTTGCATGCATGGGTCAGCTTTTTGTCTTGATTAAAACACTAACGACGTTTCCTATATGCATTTGCATGCATGCGGCCGTTAGTAAATGTGTGGTTTGTGCATCAGCTCTAGTGTGTAGATCGGACGGATATTGTTTATTGATCTAGTATACCCAACGGTTAAATTAATTTGGATGATGTGGCTTAAGGAGAAGTAAGAGAATTTCTAGTAGTCGGGGCTAGCTATTTAGATATAGTAGATATAGTAGATTAGTGCATATAACATCATATCAGATCGTCTTCCTCCTGTTTGAGTAGACACATACGATGGGCTCACATAAATCCCATGCTTAAATCCAATAGATCCCTTGTTACCTTCTGGAAAAGAAAAACAATTGAAGGTTGTTGTTGAGCACCATACCACCAATTACTTTTCCAACTTCCCCTCCCTCGCCCCCCGTGCGGGCGACCGAGGGGCCCCAACCCTACCCGCCAGTCCTCCCTCCCCTCCGTCACCGCCGGTGGTTGGCGTCGGGCAAAGCCCGTGTGTGCGACGAAAGCGATGGAGGTAATCCTCCCTCTAGCTCGCGGGTCACCAGGTGGCGCGCCCTGGCTCGTGAGGGTGCGACCCCGATCTAGACCACGGCGGCGCGACGGCTAGCCGGCGTCCTAGCGGTGGTTGTGGCAGCAGGGCTTGCACCGCTCCTCCATATCCACTAGTAGAAAACGGCCCATTAGCCCCGGTACCAGAGGGCCTTTAGTCTCGGTTCTGGAACCGGGACTAAAGAGTCAGGACTAATGCCCAAAATCTTTAGTCCTGGTTTGCTTACAAACCGGGACAGAAGGGGCTCCACATGACCGCTGCGGGGTACCCAGATAGGAGGACCTTTAGTCCCGGTTGGTAACACCAACCGGACCAAAAGGCATCCACGCGTCAGCAGCTGGTAGGAGCAGGGTTTTTGTTTTGTTTTTGAGGGGGGGGGGGGTTAGGGGGTTTTGGAGGGTTAACTTAGGGGTTTCATATATTATGTTAGCTAGCTAATAGGTGTCCTCTCTTTCTCCGTGCTTGGTTGATGCTAGCTACTATATACATATAGAGAGAACTCGACACGCTAGCTAGTAAGCAAATGAAGGAACTATTAATTACACAAGATCGTCATGAACATATACAGAGGAGTGACCTCTCTTTCTCCGAGAGATTGGTCGAACAACAAGTTTTCGTATATCTATCCGACGCTGCTAGCTACATATATACAATATAAGATCTCTTACAATCCCTAACATCTCATGTCTATACCAATTTCCACATGGTATTCTTCGGCTTTATGTATGATGTGGTCAAGAAAGAATCCCGCCAATTCCTCTTGAATTGCTCGTATGCGATCATGTCGTAGGAGTTCATCCCGCATCTGCTAGATCTAATTTGAAGAAGGGAGTCAATACATATATATGAATGGAACTCAACAAAAATGATGGTAATAAAATAAAATCGAGTCTAAGACGGTTACAACGCCCCGCTCGAGTCTAACAAGGAATCATATTTGTGGCCTCGATGCTTCTACGATTTGGGGTGGCCTCGACAACGCTTCTAGGGTTTGGGGTGGCCTCAATAACGCTTTTAGGGTTTGGGGTGGCCTAGGCAAAGAGAATGGTCATGTAGGAACTATTGCATTCCATTGAAGGAGAGTACTCCAAATTATTTAATTATCAGTTAGAGCTCCTGAGAACTAATCCTGGAAGCACAGTAGCAGTGAAGTTGAACCACATTGAAAAGGATGGGTCATATGTATTTCAAAGGTTTTACATGTGTTTTGATGCCTTGAAGGAAGGTTTCTTGGCAGGCTGTAGACAAGTTATAGGCCTTGATGGTTGTTTTTTCAAAGGTGCTTGCTATGGATAGATGTTGTGTGCTATAGGAAGAGATGCAAATAACAGATTTATCCTATTGCTTGGGCTGTTGTGGAGAAAGAAAAATATGAGATGCAAATAACCTAGACCATGATCTTCAGAAAAGGTTTTGGAGATGTGCAAAATCACGTTGTGTGCTATAGGAAGAGATGCAAATAACCAAATTTATCCTATTGCTTGGGCTGTTGTGGAGAAAGAAAAATATGAGATGCAAATAACCTACACCATGATCTTCAGAAAAGGTTTTGGAGATGTGCAAAATCATGAAACAGAGTGATTTTCAACTACAACAGGGCAAGGCTAGCACAATTTACTATTGAGGGTGCAAAAGATATGATGAACACTGATCCAGTTCATTGGAGTAGGGCCTATATGAAGCTAGGGTCCAATTGTGATTCAGTTGATAACAACATGTGTGAATCTTTCAACAACTACATCCTGTCAGCTAGGTACCTTGCTATTGTCTCCATGCTTGAGTGGATTAGGTGCAAAATTATGGCGAGGGTACAAGAAAATAGAGGGAAGTCAGTTAACTGGGAAGGAACTATATGTCCCATCTTTTTCAAAAAACTAAAGCAAAACATAAGGAGATCAGGTTTTTGTCATGTATTGTGGAATGGGAAAGATGGATTTGAAGTGCAATAGCATGAGAAATTCAAATTTGCTGTTAACTTGCAGCTCTGGACTTGCTAATGTAGGTATTGGCAGCTATCAGGTATACCCTACTGCCATGTCATTAGTGTTATCAATGAGCCAACATCTCAACACAGCTCACAACCAAGCTCCCAACCCAGCTCACAACCAAGCTCTCAACCTAGAATTCCACAACATTGTGTGTTCAACCTTGCTGCATACATGGATGCACTAAATGCTAAGAAAGGGCCATCCATTTGATTAAAACATTCTGCTCTGCCTAGTTGTAATATTGTGGCACAACATTTCTGCTACTTTCGAGGCACAATTTCAGATTGTAAACTACACTGCTACATTTCTGCTACTATAATTTTGTGGAATGCAACAGAGAGGAAAACAAGGAGGAAAACATTTCTGCTTAAACATCTCACTGCATAACAACTTCACTGCCAGTACATAACAACTTGACATTGCTTAAACAGCCTCAGTACATAATAGGTTCAACATTGCTTAAACATAACTTAAACAGCAAGAGGCAACCATCTGACTTAACTTCACACTAAATGCAAAAGGCAAGCATTGCTTTAGTACATCATATGCAGTTCTTCAGTATATAACTTAACTTAAACACTGACTGCAAAAGCATCTAAACTTAAACGCTGACACTTAACTAACTAACACTCACTGCATTTCTTCATTTCTGCATCTCCTTCATCTTCTTGATGCGGTCAAAGTGGCGAATGCCGACGCGGATGTAGGTCTCGGACTCGATTGGCATGCTCCTGTCGCCGAGCTGCAGGATCCCCGACGCCACCATGTACAGGTCATTGTCGGCAGGCAGCTGCAGCTGCTGCGCCACCTTACCCTTGCCGTCGTCCTCCACCTCCACCACCAGCTGCTCCTGCTTGCTGTCGTCCTCCACCTCCACCACCATGTCTGCACCTGGCTCCTCCTCCCCCTTTCGGCTTCATTCATAGCCCAAAGGAAAACAGTGACAGGAGGAATTCCATGGCCACCGGGGAACATCGTCTTCTTCTCAACATACGTAGCCATGGCGATAAGGCCCCTAGCATGGTCTACATGATGGGGAACGTTGCAGAAAATAAAAAAATTTCTAAGGTTTCACCAAGATCAATCTATGAGTTCATCTAGCAACGAGAGAGAGGAGTGCATCTACATACCCTTATAGATCAAGCGGAAGCATTCAAGAGAACGGGGTTGAGGGAGTCGTACTCGTCGTGATCCAAATCACCAGAGATCCTAGCGCCGAACGGACGGCACCTCCGCGTTCAACACACGTACGATCAGCGTGACGTCTCCTCCTTATTGATCCAGCAAGGGGGAAGGAGAGGTTGATGAAGATCCAGCAGCACGACGACGTGGTGGTGGATGTAGCAGGGATCCCGGCAGGGATTCGCCAAGCGTCTGCGGGAGGGAGAGGTGTAGCAAGGGGGAAGGGAGGCGCCAAGTGCAAGGGGTGTGGCTGCCCTCCCTCCCCCCTCTTTATATAGGGACCCTTGGTGCGGGAGGGCGCCGGCCCTAGGAGATTGAATCTCCAAGGGGGGCGGCGGCCAAGGGGGGTGCCTTGCCCCCCAAGGCAAGTGGAGGCGCCCCCTCCCCTAGGGTTCCCAACCCTAGGCGTAGGGGGGGCCCAAGGGGGGGCGCACCAGCCCACCAGGGGCTGGTCCCCCTCCCACTTCATCCCATGGGGCCCTCCGGGATAGGTGGCCCCACCCGGTGGACCCCCCGGGACCCTTCTGGTGGTCCCGGTACAATACCGGTGACCCCCGAACTTTCCCGATGGCTGAAACTCAACTTCCCATATATAATTCTTTACCACCGGACCATTCCGGAACTCCTCGTGACGTCCGGGATCTCATCCGGGACTCCGAACAACTTTCGGTTTGCTGCATACAAATATCTCTACAACCCTAGCGTCACCGAACCTTAAGTGTGTCGACCCTACGGGTTCGGGAGACATGTAGATATGACCGAGACGGCTCTCTGGTCAATAACCAACAGCGGGATCTAGATACCCATGTTGGCTCCCACATGCTCCTCGATGATCTCATCGGATGAACCACGATGTCGAGGATTCAAGCAACCCCGTATACAATTCCCTTTGTCAATCGGTATGTTCCTTGCCCAAGATTCGATCGTCGGTATCCCAATACCTCGTTCAATCTCGTTACCGACAAGTCACTTTACTCATACCGTAATGCATGATCCCGTGACTAGACACTTGGTCACTTTGAGCTCATTATGATGATGCATTACCGAGTGGGCCTAGAGATACCTCTCCGTCATACGGAGTGACAAATCCTAGTCTCAATCCGTGTCAACCCAACAGACAGTTTCGGAGATACCCGTAGTATACCTTTATAGTCACCTAGTTACGTTGTGACGTTTGGTACACCCAAAGCACTCCTACGGTATCCGGGAGTTACACGATCTCATGGTCTAAGGAAAAGATACTTGACATTGGAAAAGCTCTAGCAAACGAACTACACGATCTTGTGCTATGCTTAGGATTGGGTCTTGTCCATCACATCATTCTCCTAATGATGTGATCTCGTTATCAATGACATCCAATGTCCATAGTCAGGAAACCATGACTATCTGTTGATCAACAAGCTAGTCAACTAGAGGCTCACTAGGGACACATTGTGGTCTATGTATTCACACATTTATTACGATTTCCGGATAATACAATTATAGCATGAATAAAAGACAATTATCATGAACAAGGAAATATAATAATAATCCTTTTATTATTGCCTCTAGGGCATATTTCCAACAGTCTCCCACTTGCACTAGAGTCAATAATCTAGTTACATTGTGATGAATCGAACACCCATAGAGTTCTGGTGTTGATCATGTTTTGCTCGCGGAAGAGGTTTAGTCAACGGATCTGCGACATTCAGATCCGTATGTACTTTGCAAATATCTATGTCTCCATCTTGAACCTTTTCACGGATGGAGTTGAAACGACGCTTGATGTGCCTGGTCTTCTTGTGAAACCTGGGCTCATTGGCAAGGGCAATAGCTCCAGTCTTGTCACAGAAGAGAGTGATCGGCCCCGACGCGTTGGGTATGACTCCTAGGTCGGTGATGAACTCCTTCATCCATATTGCTTCATGCACTGCCTCCGAGGCTGCCATTTACTCCGCTTCACATGTAGATCCTGCCACGACACTCTGCTTGCAATTGCACTAGCTTACTGCTCCACGATTCAACATATACACGTATACGGTTTGTGACTTAGAGTCATCCAGATCTGTGTCGAAGCTAGCCTAGACGTAACCCTTTACGATGAGCTCTTCGTCACCTCCATAGATGAGAAACATGTCCTTTGGCCTTTTTAGGTACTTCAGGATATTCTTGACCGCTGTCCAGTGTTCCTTGCCGGGATTACTTTGGTACCTTCCTACCAAACTTATGGCAAGGTTTACACCAGGTCTGGTACACATCATGGCATACATAATAGATCCTATGGCTGAGACATAGGGGATGACACTCATCTCTTCTTTATCTTCTGCCGTGGTCGGGCATTGAGCCGAGCTCAATCTCACACCTTGCAATACAGGCAAGAACCCTTTCTTGGACTGATCCATATTGAACTTCTTCAATATCTTATCAAGGTATGTGCTTTGTGAAAGACCTATGAGGCGTCTCGATCTATCCCTATAGATCTTGATGCCTAATATGTAAGCAGCTTCTCCAAGATCCTTCATTGAAAAACACTTATTCAAGTAGGCCTTTATGCTGTCCAAAAGTTCTATATCATTTCCCATCAGAAGTATGTCATCTACATATAATATGAGAAATGCTACAGAGCTCCCACTCACTTTCTTGTAAACGCAGGCTTCTCCATAAGTCTGCATAAACCCAAACGCTTTGATCATCTCATCAAAGGAATGTTCCAACTCCGAGATGCTTGCACCAGTCCATAAATGGATCGCTGGAGCTTGCATACCTTGTTAGCATTCTTAGGGTCAACAAAATCTTCCGGCTGCATCATATACAATTCTTCCTTAAGATAGCCGTTAAGGAATGCCGTTTTGACATCCATCTGCCATATCTCATAATCATAGTATGCGGCAATTGCTAACATGATTCGGACGGACTTCAGCTTCGCTACGGGAGAGAAAGTCTCATCGTAGTCAACCCCTTGAACTTGCCGATAACCCTTAGCGACAAGTCGAGCTTTATAGATGGTAACATTACCATCCGCATCTGTCTTCTTCTTAAAGATCCATTTGTTTTCTATCGCTCGCCAATCATCGGGCAAGTCTGTCAAAGTCCATACTTTGTTTTCATACATGGATTCTATCTCGGATTGCATGGCTTCAAGCCATTTGTTGGAATCTTGGCCCGCCATCGCTTCTTCATAGTTCGAAGGTTCACCGTTGTCTAACAACATGATTTCCAAGACAGGGTTGCCATACCACTCTGGTGTGGAACGTGTCCTTGTGGACCAACGAAGTTCACTAGCAACTTGATCCGAAGTACCTTGATCATCATCATTGATTTCCTCTCCAGTCGGTGTAGGCACCACAGGAACATTTTCCTGAGCTGCACTACTTTCCGTTTCAAGAGGTAGTACTTATCTCCCGTAGATCGAGCAGAAGCGTTCACCTAGCAACGAGAGAGAGGAGTGCATCTACATACCCTTGTAGATCGAGCAGAAGCGTTCAAGAGAACGGGGTTGAGGGAGTCGTACTCGTCGTGATCCAAATCACCGGAGATCCTAGTGCCGAACGGACGGCACCTCCGCGTTCAACACACGTATGGTCAGCGTGACGTCTCCTCCTTCTTGATCCAGCAAGGGGGAAGGAGAGGTTGATGAAGATCCAGCAGCACGACGGCGTGCTGGTGGATGCAGCAGGGATCCCGGCAGGGCTTCGCCAAGCGTCTGTGGGAGGGAGAGGTGTAGCAAGGGGGAAGGGAGGCGCCAAGTGCAAGGGGTGCGGCTGCCCTCCCTCCCCCTCTTTATATAGGGACCCTTGGGGGGGCCTAGGAGATTGAATCTCCAAGGGGGGGGGGGGTGGCGACGACCAAGGGGGGTGCCTTGCCCCCCAAGGCAAGTGGAGGCGCCCCCTCCCCTAGGGTTCCTAACCCTAGGCGCAGGGGGGCCCAAGGGGGGGGGCGCACCATCCCACCAGGGGATGGTCCCCCTCCCACTTCAGCCCATGGGGCCCTCCGGGATAGGTGGCCCCAGCCGGTGGACCCCCCGGGACCCTTCCGGTGGTCCCGGTACAATACCGGTGACCCCCAAAACTTTCCCGATGACTGAAACTCCACTTCCCATATATAATGCTTTACCTTCGGACCATTCCAGAACTCCTCGTGACGTCCGGGGTCTCATCCGAGACTCCGAACAACTTTCGGTTTGCTGGATACAAATATCTCTACAACCCTAGCGTCACCGAACCTTAAGTGTGTAGACCCTACGGGTTCGGGAGACACGTAGACATGACCGAGACGGCTCTCCGGTCAATAACCAACAGCTGGATCTGGATACCCATGTTGGCTGCCACATGCTCCTCGATGATCTCATCGGATGAACCACGATGTCGAGGATTCAAGCAACCCCGTATACAATTCCCTTTGTCAATCGGTATGTTACTTGCCCGTGATTCGATCGTCGGTATCCCAATACCTCGTTCAATCTCGTTACCGGCATGTCACTTTACTCGTACCGTAATGCATGATCCCGTGACCAGACACTTGGTCACTCTGAGCTCATTATGATGATGCATTACCGAGTGGGCCCAGAGATACCTCTCCATCATACGGAGTGACAAATCCCAGTCTCGATCCGTGTCAACCCAACAGACACTTTCGGAGATACCCGTAGTATACCTTTATAGTCACCCAGTTACGTTGTGACGTTTGGTACACCCAAAGCACTCATACGGTATCCGGGAGTTACACGATCTCATGGTCTAAGGAAAAGATACTTGACATTGGAAAAGCTCTAGCAAACGAACTACACGATCTTGTGCTATGCTTAGGATTGGGTCTTGTCCATCACATCATTCTCCTAATGATGTGATCTCGTTATCAATGACATCCAATGTCCATAGTCAGGAAACCATGACTATCTGTTGATCAACGAGCTAGTCAACTAGAGGCTCACTAGGGACACATTGTGGTCTATGTATTCACACGTGTATTACGATTTCCGGATAATACAATTATAGCATGAATACAAGACAATTATCATGAATAAGGAAATATAATAATAATCCTTTTATTATTGCCTCTAGGGCATATTTCCAACACTACACACATCTGCAAGCTCGGGGCCAAAAGTTTAGTCCTACCTCGCTAGTTGAGAGGGGGCTCGAGAGTTGTTTATAAGCGCTGCTGCGCCAACCCTCAACTACAGGCTTACGGGCCTAATCACATACTCCTCTGCCTGTGGGCCTACTGGGCCTGCTACGGGCCTGAATCCTGGCCCAACTAGCTGGGTTTCTAGTCGTATTCAGGTCGTGGTGGCCCAGTAGGCGGCATTTTTTTCTTCTGTTTTTTTGTTTTCTTTTTTGCTTTATTTATTTTCTTTTGTTTCTACTTACAGCTAAATACTTATAGTTTTTCAGTGATTCTTTTTGCTTTTAGGTCACAAAAATTATAAACTTTCTGTTAGTGCCATTAGTTTTCAAATTTGAATAGTTTAAATGTGAATTCTTCTAAATTTGTGTGAATCACTAGTTTGTGAATAACTTTACTATAAAAATAGATTTTTGAGTGATTCTTTTTCCTGCTATTTAATATTACTGTGTTTTATCATTATATCCAATTTGGTAATTTTTATGTTATTTTAAATTTCCGTTTTAATCAAAAACATATTTTATTATTTTAGTTTGCTATTAAAGTTTCTAACAAAACAATTCTTTATAAAAATTCTTTTTGCTATTAATGTTTTGAACAAAAATACTTTGATAATTTTAGTTGCATAAATTTTATATAATTTTAGTTTCAAAAATACTAGAGGTTTATAAAAGTCTTTTTAGTTGATTCCTTTTGCTATTAGAGTTTTATAAAAGCTTTCTAGTTGATTATTTTTGCTTTTAAGAATATTATAATTTTGTTTTAGTTGATCATAACAGAATATTTTAATTGATCATTTTTAGTTCATTCTTTTTGCTATTAGAGTTTCATAGAAGTTTTCTAGTTCATTCTTTTCGTTGTTAGTTCATTCTTTGAGCTAAATGACCTGAAATTGAAAAGCACTACAAATAAAATCTGAAATGGTTGAAAGTTGGCATGGTATCATCATTTCACCCACATAGCATGTGCTAAAAAGTTTAGAGGGTGACGGCAGAAACTGGATGCACTTCGTGTACAAAATTGACAATCTCTTTCGAAGTATCAAGGTTTCGGACGAAAACTCATCTGTTACAAAGGGATTTCCTTTTTTTGAACTTATTTGAACTCCAGACTCTTTGTGTGTTCAAAATGCACCATTCAAAGCCATCTCATCAATTTTCAACCCTTTCCCACTTCATTTGGTATTTTTCATGCATTTACTATTTTTCTTGAGCTAAATGACCCTGAAATTGAAAAACACTACAAATAAACTCTAAAAAGGTTGAAAGTTGGCATGCTATCATCATTTCACCCACATAGCATGTGCTAAAAAGTTGAGAGGGTTACGGCAAAAACTGAATGCACTTCGTGTACAAAATGGACAATCTCTTTCGAAGTATCAGGGTTTCAGACAAAAACTCATCTGTTACAAAGGTATTTCATCGTTTTGAACTTATTTGAACTCCAAACTTTTTGTTTGTTCAAAATGAACCATTCAAAGCCACAT